>NC_056730.1:1049849401-1049926901 GCF_019279795.1 Protopterus annectens
CTACTCAGTCATTCTCTATCCAACTAACCTAAACAAAGCCCCCCTCTCTACTTTCATACTTATTTAAATCCAGGGCAGGCATTCTTGGACAAAAACATCTGCCAAGGCAGCCATTCTTTCTTTGGCTAAAAGCCAACATAATTATTTGAGATTTATTTGGCACAATCAGCATGCTGGGAGCCCCTACTATGTTGTGTACTGTTTTTTACTAGCCTTTGTTTATTTCACATATGTCCATCATAATTACAGGAATGCAGAATATGGTAAGTCAGAGGAGAAGACTAGCCCTTCATACTCATCTTTCAGCAGATCAGATGCTCCAAGGGACATGTGTTTGTAGTTTCACATTGGACCTTTAATGTTAGCCTGCCTATAAACAGAAAGCAGATACATAACATTCACACCAATTTGCTTGTCAATGAAGTGAGTAGAAGCTCCACAAGGTTTTAATATTTCACTGAAAATTTTTGTAGGCCAACATCTCAACTCATTTTGAAGAATATGGCCTTTCTGGTATATTCATAGTTTCATAGGTAAGTACTAAGCTAGTTGTCCTTCCAGGTCATTTTAAGTCTAGCCAATTTCTTTTATAGGTAAAAATCAAACCCTGCAACTTCTGTCTGAGAGGAAAACACCTTAACCATTATGCCAAACACTACCCACCAGATTTAAATGTATTATTCACAGGGGAACTGGACATAACACCAAACATTACACACATTCACAAGTTTTCCATGTTAAGCACTGAACCTCCTACCTGTCTAGTTACACAATCTAGAGAGCATTGCATTAATTGCAAGTGCCCCAGTAGAAGTCTATAGTTTTAGTATGGTGTTGATATTTTGAAATCATATTTGAAAATGATACAATTTTGTGTTGATTTTTTCATGATATCCCAGAAAGAAAAAAAAACTTAGCAGCCACTGCTATAGTTGGTGCCAGATACCTCCAAAATATTATCATCATAACTGCTTCATTTTAAATGACAGTCCAAATACTTATAATTTTGAAAATTGTGCCAAACCTAAAAAGACTTTAACGTTCAGAGTTAAACTTTCATAGGCTTTTCTTCATAGAAAGCTTTTGTCACTTGTTTTTACTACTTTTTGTTTGACTTCCACATCTTCTATTCCTTTTAAAACCCTCCCTTCCTCCAAACAGAAAAGAAACACACAGAGCAATGGAACTATAAAGCTAACATTTAAAAAATGGTAGTTCCCTCAGATAACCTAGAGTAACAGGCAGTGGTAACAGAAAGAACAAAGACTTACATGCTAAGTGAGGTGGTCTATTCTTTGGTATCTGGTGGGTAGCATAGTTCTCCCACTTAATCAGAAAACAATCTGCAAAATGTTTCCTAGCACTTCTGCATCTCATTGTCCAGACAGTTAGTTATAGAGAGGCAAGCTGAATGTAATTTTGAGCACTTAAATTAAAGTAATATCCAAATGTGAGGGTTTTATACCTCTAAAAAGGAATTCTTCCCACACAAAAGGCTTCCAAGTTGTGACAAATTCTTCTTCTACCTCTTTTTTAGTCTTCAGATACTCTGTAGGGTTTGTTTCTTTCCATTTGCTTTTTCTAGGACCACTGCAATCAAACACAATGCAGGAAAACATGCTTTATGGTAGAGGATCAGAGAGAAATGTCTGACAAAGGCTTGTCTTATTCTTATTCTGAATAGGTAGCAGGTTCCTGGATATATCAGTTACAGATGTCCTTTGTCCAGGCATTGGTTTCCAAGGTATTATTTGGTTATGTCAAGGTTGCACAAAAATATCTCACTCTGGTCTAACAAGCTTTAATGGTTTTATCATCCCAATATTCCACTTCAAGGTTTAAAAAGGAAAAAAAAAAAGAGACAGAGGGAGAAGCTCTCTAGCTTTATTTCCTTTTGAAATGTAGGTGATAAGATCTTAGCTTACTCAGATAAGATTTGCCTTTTGCCTGATTCAAATCATTGAAATGAAAGCAATGTTTTCTTTGGTTATCACCAGATGATGTTTCTTTTAGTTAAATGATTCAGAAGTAGGTAGATATATGTGCAGTCATTGGACAACCTTTTTGTTGTAGACCTGACTACTTCAAACTGTTTTTTTAAAAACAGAACCTTCTTAATAATTAAGAAAGTAGATCCTTATGCAAGTTAGAGAAAGAAATGTATGCATTAGGTACTTAAGCCATCAAAGCATTAATTATCAGTCTGTATGGTGCAGTGCTATGATGAGATAATTACTAAATGGAAGATAAAATTCAGGGTATTCAGGATGCTTCTTTCATGGAGAAAGCTATACAATTTGCCCTGACTCCAGAAAAAATAAAGTTGCTTGTTATCAAGCGCAGTTATGACTCTCTAAGTGAGAGCTTTAAGACAGAGTGGTTGATGGCTACTTGAGGAACCTCTGTACAGAGCCCTTTTGTGTGGTCCTCCATCAGAAAACATATTAAATAATTAGAGGATAATGATAAGCCAGTGCTAACACAGATAGTTCATTCAGAAGTTGTCAAGCACTCTAGAAATGAATACCCTCTATCCTGGGGCTATTCTGAAAAGCAAATAAGAGGGGCAAGCTGTATAAAAGAGAGTTTTGGCATTAACAACTGCAGCAGTTGTTGCAAAGAGGAAAGCACTGACATCTATAACAAATATTTCAGCAGTTATGAAAATTCCATTTTATTCCAGGTGTTAAAGGTAGTCATTATCGTTTACCCTATTTTGAGTCTCTAATCTATAAGAAAATAATTCAGTCATGTTAGAAAGAATATGTATCTCATAATCACAGAGAAATGCATAAGGAAATAATCCCCACAGGTTATGCTGAAGAAGTTTGTTCCACACCACTACTAGGACAAATGCTACATGTCCCAAATATCCACTCCTAGACAGTTTTTCCTCTAACTCAGTATCTTTTACTGGCTGTAGCTGGTCAGCCAGAACCTCCTTCAGAGGCAGGTCAGGTACTTTTATTCAGGATTCTTCCTGGTACCAAAGAATGAAGTACAGTGAAGGCATAGTCTACCTCTGACAAACATCAACAGCTTTTCAAAGTCAAAGAAGGTCAAGGTGTTGGCACTCTATACTCTTCTTAAACTTCTTTTACGTAAATCTTGGTTGGTAACATTGGACATAAAAGATGCCTATCTCATTATTTATTATTTTATTTTTGTACTTTCTTGACCAGGTTAATCCCATTAGGCTATAGCAGCCTTATTTCAGGGGAAACATGAAAATTTGACTAGGGAACCTGTAACCCCCCCTTTTTTTGATTATGGTCATGGGAAATTTTGTATCCCCTCGGTTAGTATGAACCTCATTTTAATGTCTCACCTAAAGAAAGCACACTCAGCAGTACAGCATCCTCCTAATGCTGCACTGTAGTGTCAGTACTGCAAAATGAATACAAGTACCCGGTGAGAAAATAGAACCCACAACCTTCTGATTTTACAGCCCCGAAGACTGTAGTGCTACCAGATGAGCCATTGATAATTCTACATCATCTTAATTAATTATTATACTTATTTTAATAATTATACATATTTATAATGTATTGACATTGCTTTGTATCAACAAGCTCCACAAACAATCCATAAAGCTTTGTTTAATGAAATTGCCATTATCAGCTCATTTAGTTGTCATCTGTCTTTTCTACTGCATTCATGACATTTAGAAAATATTCCTGTATGAGGCTTTGGAGTTAAATATTTTGTCTTACATAACTGATTGCCATATAAGAGGACCTGTTGAAGAGACAGGTATGTATCCCAGAGAGTGCATCTTCTCTGGAACAAGCAACATTTATGTGAAGCAGAGTCCCTCCCTAACCCAACTAAAGTGTAACTTGGTTAATTGGATTGGGGAACAGCAAATTCATCCCTGGTTTGATACCTATTTCTCGAATGGACACAGGCAACCTGTAAATGGCTCATTTCCCAAGCCCCTGCTTGTTACTGTTTCATCTCCCAAGCCCTTACTTGCACTTATCGAGGGTATCAGAACTTGTCAGAGATTTGGGATACATTGCTAGGCTTAAAAAGGCCTTTGTGGTTGTTAGCATTGTAAGCACCCATGAACCTATGGATCTATAATGCCTAACCTATGAAGATTACAATTTTTAACACATCAAGCTTGCACATGCTTTCACATCCTGGGGATTTCTGTGCATTATCAGAAATGAAACTTACTGCCTGTTCATACAGAAAGGTTCTCAAAAGAAATTATTGTCATATGTATATTGCCCTCAAGAATATACATTATCATGATTGTCAAAATTAGAGGCATACACAGAGAGCTGCTGCATGGAAGATGCTTTACTGAAGACTTTCATTCACTCACTGATCATGTGATTCACTGTCAAATTATCATTAACTCCTTTACATCTTCCCTTTGTTGGAAAATTTATAGCTGGAAATTTCTTCATAGAATAGTTTTAACTTCTAACAAAATTGAATAAATTTATAAAACTGAGAAAATTAAGTGCTGGAGATGTAGTGATGACTCAGTTGCAGATTGGATGCATATGATATTGGAATGGAAAATGGTTTCACCATTCTGGAATGAATTCAAAGATTTCTCTCAAGCTTTGTGGTCAGATAAATGTCCAACTCACTAATTTTGTTCAAGGCTCCAACACCAGATTCTATCCCTAGTTCACAGGTGCCTCTCCTATGGTTTATCTTAACCATAGTAAGGAAAGTGGTTACTAAGAATTAGAAATGTAAAACTGCTTTACCTTTCACTGAATTTATCTTTTTGGCTAAGGATGTTTGTAAAAAAGAATTCTCAAATTTAAAAATGAAAACATTTAATAGTATACATCAAAGTAAATGCTGACAAAAACTTAATGATTTATTAGGAAAATATTAATGTCATTGTTTACTATTCTAAATCTTGTTGTGGAATTTTGTAATTTTTTTTCTTTCTTTCTGTGATTATTTGAATCTGTGCAATTTTAATTTTAAAAATTAATAAAAATTATTAAAATATATATCATTAACACCTTTAAACAAACACTGTCCCTTTTCATAGATCACTGTATGTTACAACAGCAATGAGCAAACAGTACAACATTCTTTCCCTTCTTTAGGATAAACAGCAACTGATAATGAAACTCTTCAGAGATGCTATAGGATGTGACAGACATTTTAATGGTAATGTGTTATATCAACAAAAATGGATGGTAGTCTTATAGTCTCTTTTTTCCAAGACTGATTACCCAATATCTTATGAAGTATAAAGTAGATGAGCTTTAAACTCTCAGGATTTTGTTCCCCAACACTGAACTCCTTAATCACTTTCCCCTATAACAAATCACAACTATTTCTTTTTTTCTTCAAAAATTTTTATTAAAATTTGCCATTATAACAATAATCAAATGCATATAACCAAGTTAATGACAGAAATAACCAAACTATATACAATATTTACACCTGTCCTGAATGGAATTAAATAATATAAGGAAAGACAGTCTACAAGAGTTTGAGAATAAATAAGAAGAATGTTCTTTCTTCCTTTAAGAGTCAAATCTAGTCAGAAATCATTTTTAATATCTCAATTAATGATACAAATTTCTTCCAGGGATTATTACTCTATGGTCTTGGAGCGATTTTCAGATCTTTAACCTTGACTTCCATCAAAGCTGTCTTTTCCAATAGTCATAAAAATTCTTCAAATGTTGGTTCAGCAGAAGACTTCCATTTTTTGTAATGTATTTTCTTGTCACAGCTAATAAAGTCCAGAGTGTATACAGATCTTTGTTGTTCATTTCCATTTTTTCATTAACATTTAACAATATTAAAGATTTTGTTAGTGCAAAGGAATCTGAAAATATAGCCTGGAGAAATTGCTTATTTCTTTTCCAGTATTTTTTAAGTTTAGTACAATCATATAACAAGTGTATCCAGTTTGCCTCACATGTTTGTAAACATCTCCAACAAGTGACTTCTTTGTTTGAATTAAATAAGGCTAATTTACTGGGAGTAAGAAACGATCTATGCAGAAATTTCCAGGTGTAAATTTTCCAAAATTGTGAACTGGAAGTTAATTTTATGGAAAACAAAAATTTGGTTTTACTTTCCATTGGCAAAGTTATTGTATGTCCTTTTGTGATGAAATTCCAATAGTTTTGATGGATTTTGACTTTATGAGTCAATAAAATTTTATAAAGTTTTGATGTTATATTTGACCAATTATGAATGTTGTAAATGATTTCAAACATGAAATTTGTTATGTGGGAGTCAATTTTAAATGAGGAATTGTTAATTATTCTGCATAGATCCTGAGCATAGTAACACTTTGTAGTATAAGCCAGTCATTATTTGTGATGTCATATGATTTTAAAATATGTTGAACATCTAATACTTTTTAGATTGTTTATACAGTGTTGCCAACATGTAAAATTATTTGTTTGCCATTGAATGAAAGTATTTCTATGCATTTTGTTAATAGCATTTTTTGCTGAAACAAATGGGAAAAGAAATTCAATCCATAATTTTATGTCTATCTTGGTGTTTACAAATTTCCTAAAGAAGTCATAAATATAGTTTATGTAATTTAAGTTGGTAGGCTTTGTAATGTTATATTGAATGTTAACACATAAAATATGCCATAACTTATTGTTTTGATCATTCAACATAAGATTTTTGGTTATATTATTTTCATTTAAAAGAATAGTGGTATGAGAGTCTTCCAACTGGAAGAAAATTTTGGATCAATCCAGTTAATAATTGTTCTAAAAATCAATGCTTTGATATAAGTCTCAATATCTGGGAAGTTAATACCTCCCTTATCCCAGGTCTTATGTGGTGGGTAAAAGCCATTCTTTTTCTGTTAGGGTACCAGAAGAATTTTAGTAAAAGTGTGTTTATTTCTTTTAAAATTTGTTTATTTGGAATCATAGGAATAACTTGAGCTATGTATAAGATCTTTGAGAGTAAAATCAGTTGTATTAGTTGTAATCTATCTTCAAATTTCAGATAAATTGAATTCCATTTTGCTATCTGGACTTTTATAGTGTTTATGATCTTTCCATAGTTTGTCATTAATGTTTCTCCTATGTTTTCACATAAGGTAATTCCCAGATAATCAATAGTAGAGACTTGTTTGCCTATTATAAGATTATCATTAGATATTAAAGAATAGGTCTTATTCAAAATCATATAGTTAGATTTAGTTTTGTTAAAGTGAAGACCTGAGACTGAATGGAATTTCTCGACTTCTATATCTAGTTCTTTTAAAGATTTATTTGAGGGGGGATAAAGTAAGAAGTACAGCATCTGCAAATAACATAATCTTGGAGTTAAATTGGCCATAGATATCTATGCCTTTTATTTCTGGATTGGAATGAATTGTAAAAGCAAATAGTTCTATAGCTATAGCAAATAAAATAGGGTCATCAGGCAACCCTGTTTTGTGCCTTTAGTTATTACTAAAGCTTCTGAAGTGAATGGGCCAAGTTTAACATATGTTAAATTATCTTTGTATATATTTTTTATCAATGTAATGAAGGTAGTGGGAATTTCAAAAAGTTCCAAAGCTTTATATAAATAGTCCCAATTTAATGTGTTGAAGGCTTTTTCAATATCCAAAGTAACTATCAGAGCTTCTTGCTTATCTCTGCTTAGAAAGTCTATAAGAGTCAGTATTCTTTGGATATTGTCATAAGTACATCTATTATATATAAAACCAGTTTGGTCTTCATTTATGATGTGGATCAAGGATGTTTTAATTCTATTGACAAATATAGTCATAAACATTTTGTAATCATTGTTAAGGATTGAGATTAGCCTGTAAGAATTACATTGTTCAGGATCTTTATTTTCTTTTAGAATTGGAGTAATTAGAATCTCCATGAAGGAGGGATTTTGTTTTGATTTTGTACTTCAACTAGAATTTTATGAAAGAGTGATGTGACTGAGGATGGGAATATTTTATATAATTCATTTGTCATTCAATCAATTCCTGGAGATTTATTACCTTTATTTTCCTTAATTTTGTCAGTAACTTCCTTGTAAAAATAGGTTTTTGAATGTCATCTTTAAGATTTTCTGGTATTTTCATTATTTTAGAAAAATTCCCCTAAATTAGGAAAGTCGATATGTGGTTTCACTATTGTGTATCGTTCAGTATAATAGAATTTAAAAGCATCTAAAATATCACTTATATCTGATACTTTATTATTTTTCCTATCCTCATGGGAATTTTTATGATAATATTCTCTCTAGTTTGCCTTTTCACTCTCATTGCAAAATTATGCAGATGTTTAGGTGAAGTAGTGTATGAGTTTAGTTTTAGTCTTTCCATTGATAGGTTAGTCTTATGGTTTAGAATTTCATTATACTTTTGATTTAAATCCTCAATCACTTTTTTGTTATGAGAAATGTTTGTTGAATCCTTATTGTTGATTTTTGTGATTTGTTCTTGTAAGTTATGTAACTCAGATTCCCATTCATTTGGTTTATTTTTAAACCAGGTCAAGATTTTACCATAGATATAAGCTTTCAAAGTGTCCCAGACCATGATTGTGTTCATTTCATCCATGAGGTTAATGTCTAGGTAAAATTGCAATTCATAATGCAACCATGGTTTAAATTCTTTAAGTTTTGTGATATAGGCTGTGATCCTTGTCATGTATATTAAACTCTTGCAATCTACTTGTAGTTTTAAGATAAGCAAGGTATGGTCTGATAAGGGGCATGGAATAATGGAGAAGCTAATTAATTTCATCGAAAGTTCTTGAGATATGTAGATTTTATCTATTCTGTTTTGTGTTTTAAATCTATGATATTGGTGAGAGAATAATAATGAATTAAAATCTTTTAATGTATATGTCCATATTTACTTAATGTATATGTATCAATTAGATTTAGATTTCCTGTCCATTTTTTAGTAACTTTGCTGTAGAAGTAAGACATGCATGTCCTCCCCACGGTCGAGTGGATTTAAAGACTTGCAGGTAGGTGCATGCATGTGTGGGTATGCCTTCTTTGAAGGTTGGGTGCTGGGCTGGCAACTCAATACAGTAAAAATTCACTGCCAATCATTAGTGGACTGGAGTTCACTGTGGTGACTCCTATCTGGGAAAAGTCAAAAGACAGGTTGTAAAAGACAAAGGGACCTTTCATTAGTAGGCTCAGAATTATCCAGAATACAATTAAAATCACCACATATTATTAAATTACCTTTATAAACTGTATTTATGAGGTCTATGTGTTTTTTATCTGTCACTACCCCCATGCCAGGAAACCAGTATAAATTTACTAGAGTCCATATTCTGTTGCTGTATTTTATTACAACTATAGAGCTATAAGTCCTTCTTTGTCTTCATAGTTATAGATATTTGGGGTTTAATAGCATTTTTCTTCCAGAATATTATCACTCCTATATTTTTTTTTGTATGATAAAATTAGATATTCATTTGGATACCAAGTGTAGTTGTCATTTGTTTTAAAGTGAGACTCTTTAAAGTGAGAGTTTTAGGTATCTAAGTAGATTTGATCCTTTCCTAGGATTATTTAATCCACTGATATTTAGTGAAAGTAATGTTAATTCCATGTTAATGGAGGAAGTTTAGAGTTTATTAGTAAATAGACTATGTTCAATTTCTTGTTATAGTCCCTGGTTAAAGAAAGTTCTTTGCCTAATCCAGGTATTCTAGTCAGACTGACTTTACTTAATAAGAACAGGGAGTTAAATCCACATTCAGGCCAATTAAAATTATAAAAGAAAAATTCAAGATCAATATTAGAAAACCTAGTAAACAAGAATTTTATAGCAACCCACAATAACCATGGAGTGGCATACACTCCTATTCTGATGGACAAGTTTTGTTCTATCAGACTGAATCCCATACCTAGCCACAAAGAAAAGGGTAAATACCTTTCTTTTGGGCTCCATTTATTGTCTCTGGAGATATTAACTTATATAGATGTTTTAATGTGGATAAGAGTAATTATGATTAATAATTTAGTGAAATATAAACAACATTGCATGAATTCATTGTAAGTTTTAGACTGAGAAAATTATTTCTAGAATAAGATTAGTCTTAAACTGTAGAAAGAAAAAAAATAATGTTGGTCTGATTATAACTTATTAATTAAGCCTATTATATTTAACAAAGAGTAGTGATATGGTAGATATAAAAGTAGATATCAAGTTTCAGAATGATCACTCTTTAGACCCCCAATTTTTTAGAATAAAACAAGAAAGTAATAGTACATCACTATTATATCATACAGTAGTAAGTTGATTGTAACAAATAATGTGCTGAAGCAATTATCTAAATTAATAGCCATGAAACAAATTTCAGTAATTCTGTACATGGATGAGAAATATAAACAGTGAAAAGAAACTGTATAAGGTTAAAATGTTGGCAAATAAATGCAAATAAATATTCCCTGATATGTGTTATTTATCGAAAAGACAAATAATAAGCAATTGCGGTGACATGAAAACTTTAGCTCATCAAAACAAGTCTCATCCAAGTAAAGATGCTTGGGTTATAAAAATAATAGAATGTAATAGTTATTAACGTAGTAAATATGTACAATAAAATGTAGTAGACATTCTTGCAAAGATTTAATAAAATAAAGCAAGTTAGTTTAAACAATTTCCATATTGTGGCTTCAAATCTTATAAGTGATGTGTGTGTTATCTGACAGGCAGAATCAATGATATTGTAGCTGAAGTATTTATTACATTTTATCTTTTGAGAATAGTCATCCATAGATCCCCCTACATAAATAGATATAATACTTTATGAACTACTGTGTTGATTATTAGAGGAGATCTTTAAAAAGTCTAAATAAGTGAACATTAAGCAACTCCCTTCAAACCATATGAGCTGAAACAACAATTATAATTCACAGTCCAGTTTCTTAAGAATTAGTTAAGTAAAAGATCATTTCAATTAGAATAATAGTAATATATAAACCATAACTTTGTAATAGATTATAAGTAGATTAAAATCTGACATTTTCTTAACAAGAGAAGTTTGCACCATTTAATAAGTTTCACTAGAAAAGATGCAACAACAACGGTGTGTGTTACTTTAAGGCAGTAGGATACACATGGGAGCATGAATGTACATCATTATGTTGCCTCTGTAAGCTTAGTGTAGACCAAAATATGTTGAAATAATCTAAAGGAGGTTGCATGGGAAATTACTATTCTTTTTATATACAAAATTCCTTGATGACTCTTTATAATAGTGGAGCTAGCAAAAAGCTTAAACAGGTCAGTGCAAATGTTAACAAAACTGAATGTGTTTATTATGCTGGTAATAAGTTAAAGCTTAACTGAATGCATGTTAATGTTAATACAGCAAGCATACTGTCAGTGCAGGAAAGGATTGACATTCCGACTAGTAAATGAGCTTCCAAGAAGCTCGGTAATAGCAATCTACATGTGCCATTCAAAGTGCCAATCCACATAGCAGACACAAAACAATAAACCTGTTTCCCCCTTTCCTACATAAATTAAGTTAATGTGCCTCAATAAAAAGTGAAAGCTGTACTAACAACCAGAGTCTGAAGCCTTAATAAAACCAATGAGCCTTGCATAATCTAGTCAAACCTCTCTGAGTGTGGGAGACCCATGGAAAACCTCCATCAGGTTCAGTAATCAAATATTCCTGTGCTCTACCAAAGTAATATTCAAGATTAGAAACTAAGCATGCCCCATGACTCTACACCGCGACCTCCTCCAAGAATAATATAACTAGTCTTTCCTCTCACCCTTGTTTTTCCCTTCCTTTCCCTCCCTCTCCTAAAAAGGAAGGCAGACAGAAAAGAATAAAAAGTCCAGCTAGTGCCGAGTGAGGGGAGGTGTCCATGCAAACCAGATCGAAGGTTCCCCCAAAGAAACAGGTACCCAGCACAGGACACCATTATTATAGGCATAGAACCATGCCAACACTTCAAAGCAAGAACTCTAGAAGAGGCTCCCTGGTCAATGGAGTACGTGAGAAGTCATGTCAACTCCATTTCATGTCACCAAGCAGCTGTGCTTTGAAGGAATCTGTTGCTAGGCAATGCCAGTAAACCACAGTATAACACTTAGATGTCCTCAATTAAAGAACAGGCTGACAGGAAAAAAAAAAAGAGACCAAATACACATCCCATCACTACAGACACACACCCTATTTCCAGCCATCAGGACATAAAAGCAACAGAACCAAAGCTGCACCATACACACATGACCATTCTGTGCTGTGCACAAGTTGAAGTGTACACTGCAGCAGCCATCCAAAGAGTATAGATAAGCTGGGGTAAGCCACACTTCTCCATTAAACATTTCCCGACACTGCAGAAAGGGCCAGAGAGAGTTTGTCCAGGCTATTTGAAAGGGAGAGCCAGATACAGGGAACCAGCCAGCAGATCAAATAGAGAACTGCGTGCCCATCTCTCAAGCAATGAAAATTCACTTGGAAGCTGCCAGCATGAAAAATAATGAGAAATAGTGCGTTTTAAATAACTACAGATGTTATGTAGTCCTATCTCACTGTCATTCTTGCTTGATGGGTTTGGAGCCAATATTCGGCTCCGACTTGGCCAATATTAAAGCTCAAGAGCTTTTACTGGCTCGAGGCTGACCCCCATCCCATGGTGCCTCATGGCAATTCCCCAGATCTCGTTTGCCATGAAAGCTTCGAGGTTGTCTCCTTGCTGGCTCGTTGGCTAAGTAATAGATTTATTAACTAAATCTTGTCCTTTTCCAACCTTTTCTTCTTCAATTACTTTCTTTACTACGATTTTATTATTGTGTGACTGTTCTGAGAGTTTTGACCCCTATTTTTCCCCATAGGATTGTATGGCTCATTTAAGTTAGAGGGCCGTAGTTGCCCATTTAAGTTAGATGGTCTTTCTTCCCTGAGTGTGTGTTAAAAAAAAAAAAAAACAAGAAGTTTATAATATACAATAGATTCTTCTTTCTATCTTTCACTATCTTCATTGTTATTGTTACCTTAGTAGTTAGTAGTTTAGTTAGTATTGTTGTCTTCTCTAGCTAGTTTATAGTTTTTTCTGTTAGAATGTCTAAAGAAAAGGACTATTGCCCTTCGGGGTTTAAAAAATGTGATAGATGCTCACAAAAGATGTCTCTGGCAGACAGTCACACCAGTTGCATGTACTGTTTAGGTGAAGCTCATTTGCAAGAGCCCTGTACCTTTTGCCATGCGTTCAGTACCAGGGTCTTGAATGAGAGAAAACGTAAACTAATTGATATGGATCTTATGACCAGTTCCTTCCAGGAACAGCTGGAACTTGGTCAGGCAGCTCCTAAGACTTCAAAATGTAAATCTTCGGCTCCAGTTTTGGAGCCGTTGAAAAAGACCAAAGCGTCAGAGCCAAGGAGTTCTGGCTCTGATTCAGCTTCTTCCACATTGGTACTGTCAGTCTCCCCGGTGTCGAGGCAACCTTCGGTACCAAGAGAGTTACCTGATACTGATCCTGTGTCATCTACTTTGAGATCTCCTATTTTGGAGAGGAGGAGATCTCCTCCTGTCTCCACCAGATCCTCCAGAACACTCTCAGATGAGGACATTGAGTGGGTGGTGAAGAGGTTGCTGTCAGATCCAGCTCTGGCAAAGAAATTGGCCCCTCTGGACCCAAAGACCTCGGAGCTGACCCTTTTACAAACCACTGCTCCTCCTCTGACTGCTTCGCTCTCATAGCCAATCACTTCAGGTTCTTTGGTCTTGGATCCGTCAGTTCCAGGGATCCTCCCTGCTTCCTCAGAACCGATTACTCTATCCTCAGTGGCTCTGTCTGGAGCCGAGGGATCTGGGAGCTGATGCTCTCGAGTCAACTCTGAGGGGGACAGTCACCCTGGGTTTTCTTTGGAACCGACCCTCCCTCTCAGTGCCTCAGCTCAACTCAGCTCGGCTCCCACATCTACATCAGAGCCTTTCCCCCTGGCTATGAGCCAACCATCCATCTCCTCAGAGCAGGGGGGGGAAAGGCTTTTGAAGCAACAGAGAAGGCTTTATCCTCTGCAAAAGCCATAGCTTTGGAACCTGTGTCCCACCAGCAGCAGACAGCAACCTCTTCTCTCCTGCCCCCCCCCACAGTGTAGGGAACCAGAGACCCAAGCAGGCCCTATTGGAGGTGCCCCTCTTCTGAGACCTCCCCAGATAATCCCACTGGAGAGCTCTCTCGGAAGAGACAGTGTAAGAGGAAGCATGTTGACTCACCTGAGTCTGTCACTTCTGACACTGATTTGGAGGAATCAGAAGGGTCCCCTAGATTCCCCTCTGAGGATGCCTCCTTTTCTGACATCCTAGAAATCCTTAGACAGAGGGGTGAGTGGAAGACCTCTAACCGTACTGAGGATGATTAGTGTATCTTGAAGCCTTTGGTTCCCAACCTTCCACCTCCTGGGTGACACCGCCTTATGACCAACTCTTAGGGGTCATATGGCGGAAAGCCTAGACCTCCCCAGACTCAGTGGAGCCCATCCTGAGGAGGCCAAATAAATTCATGACAGCACCCGAAGAGAAGTCTTTTCTTACTAAAGGAGTTCTCATTGATGCTATAGTGGTAGCAGCGGCCACCAAGAAGGAGTTGTCTAAAACATCTCCTAATATCCATCCTCCTAACAAGGAGTCTAGGACGATGGATAGGTATGGGAAGTGTACCTTCTCTTCAGCAGCATTTACTCTAAGATCACTGAATTACCTTAGCCATTTTACTCGTCTTCAGAGGGATCTCCTGAAGGAGTTGGGAGATACCCTTCACGGTTCAGTAGCTCCAGGATCCATGGATAAAGCTTTTGCACAGCTCTCCACACTTACATCGATAGCTAACTCCTCCATGAGACTGATATTGTATGCAGCAGATAGAGTGAGTAGGGCAGCCACAGCAGGAATCTCTCTCAGGAGACATTCTTGGATGCTTCTTTGTAATTTTACGGAATCCTTTAAGTCTTCCTTCACTAATATCCCCTTTGACGGGGTTCATCTCTTTTTGGACCTCAGGTGAAAGAGACTTTGACCAGGTGGGAGCAGGAAGGAAAAACTTTATCTGCTGTTGGAGTCCATTACTCCCTCCCATCTAGACCCTATCCCAAGGGTAACACAGGAGGGAAAATGTGGTTCCGTAGATCCCAAAAAGGTTTCCCTTAAGCATAAGGTCAACCCACCCCTAGAAGCAGAGGGGGTGGATATAATAGAAGATGCCATCCTCATGACAGAGGAAGTCTGCAACACCAGGGAGATAGAGAAACCTTTTCTGATCATCTCTTTCATCGCACCTGAGGGGTTGCCTGATTGTCTGTCTCTGGAGGCAGTCGAGGATCATCTATCGCTGTACCCAAGTGCCTGGCTAAACATTTTGTGAGATCATTGGGTACACACCATAATATCCAGAGGTTATCTGATTCCCCTTGTTTCCAACCCCCCAGCAAATCAGTCTCTACCAGACATGCCACCCATTCAACTAGACCGTGCAACATCAGAGGTTATCTCATTGCTGTAAAGAAGAGTCATCCAAGAAGTCTCCACAGAACAAATAGGATCCAGAACTTACTCTCGATTCCTTTTAGTTCCAAAAAAGACAGGGGACTGGAGATCAGTTCTAGATCTTAGCAGACTCAACAAGTCCGTAAAGAAATCGGTTCCGAATGATCACTCTACAGTCGATATTCCCCTTTATAGGGAAAGACAATTAGATGTGCTCAATAGATCTTCAGGATGCATAGTACCACATCAAAATGGACAGGTGCTCCAGGAGACACTTACGCTTCCAGCTGGGAGCCAGTCATTTTCAGTTCCAAACACTGCCCCTTGTTCTCACTACAGCCCCCAGAGTATTCACCAAATGCATGGCAGTAGTAACGGCTCTCCTGAGACGTCAAGGGTTCCAGATGTTTCCGTACCTAGATGACTGGCTCCTCACTGCTACCACCAAGCATCAACTCATCAGAACCAGGGACGAGACTCTATCCTTGTGCGCCAGTTTGGGCATCACAGTCAAACTAAAAAAAATCAGCCTTATCTCCTTCGCAGCACATTGCATTCTTAGGCTCAGAAATAGACACAACCACCATGTCAGCAAGACTAACACCAGAAAGAGTAGAATCTCTATGCAATCAAGTCAGATCCTTGTTAAACAGTCACAAAGTTCAGGCCAGGGTAGTCCTTCAAGTCCTAGGGACTATAGCTTCCTCTATACTATTAGTTCCTCTAGCCCATCTACACATGAGAATACTTCAGTGGCTACTGTTTGCCCAATGGTTGATGCAGGAACTTCCCTTGTCTCATCAGATTTTCATAACAAACACCTGTAGGAAGGATATGACATGGTGGTTGCATACAGAACAACTTCTCTTAGGTTGTCCACTTGTTCCTCCCCAAGAGAAAGCAGTTTTGATCACGGACACTTCCCAGATTGGGTGGGGGGCCATTAGCTGGGAGTGACGGTCCAAGGTACTTGACAGAACCACGAGAACCACTTGCACATCAGTGTTCTGGAGATGAGAATGATGCTATATGTGTTGCAAGCACTTCACAGCTCTCTTCCCACCTGGACAATTGCAATCCAGTCAGACAACATGTCTGTCGTGTGGTACATAAACAAGCAAGGGGGAAACCAAATCTTATCCACTTTGCCAAGAGGCCTTAAGAGTTTGGAAATGGGCGATGGACACTCAACATTTTCTGGTAGCAATGCACATCCCGGGAAATCTAATGTGATAGCAGACAAACTCAGCCGAGCAATTCTGATGCCTCATGAGTGATCCCTGAATGCAGAAGTTGTGAAAGAGATCTTTCACAGATGGGGCCAGCCTTGCTGCGACCTATTTGCCACACACCTGAACACCAAATGCAGCAGCTACTTTGTCCTAATTCCCCATCCGGGGATGTCACCCAGAGATGTTCTAGTCCACGTTTGGCCCCTGGGACTTCTTTATGTCTTCCCATCCCAAAAGTAATACAGAAAGCAAAACAGTTGAGGAGTACCCTGATCCTCATTACTCCTTACTGGCCTTGACAAATATGGTTTTCCTTCCTGTGGCCCTATCTTTTGGAAGAACCATGGATTCTGGAACCATCTCCAGACCTCCTGATTCATCAATTGGGGCAGTTCCACCCCACCATCCACACCCTCAAATTGACAGCATTGCTGCTCCAGTTCCATGACTAGCCAGGTGCATCTCCCTCTCCCCTTCAGTCAAGCACATTCTGATTTCAACCCGTAAGCCCTCCACTCGGAAGTTATACTCCAGAAAATGGAAAAGGTTATCTATTTGGGCTATAAACCAAGGCTTAGATCCCTATACAGCTCATATAGAATATCCTTTCTTGCATCAATTTTTCATGAATGAGCTGCAGCCGCTACAGTCAGAGTTCAGTTAGCTGCCATTTCTAATTTCCATTTTGGCTTCATGGGAAATCCCATCATGTCACACTCTTTGTGCAAAACTTTTTTGAAGGGAGTTCTCTTTCTCAGGCCTCCGATCAATCAACCATCAGAACCCTGGGATCTGAACTGAGTTCTCACATCATTAATGTCTGTACCCTTTGAGCCCTCTTCTTCATCGGATCTGAAATTGTTATCTTGGATAACACTACTCTTAGTAGCCATAACCTCTGCTAGGAGAGTCTCAGAATTGTAAGCCCTTACTATTCGACCTCCTTACATTATTTTCCACAAGGATAGAGCCTCACTAAGGACAAACCCTTCCTTTCTTCCCAAGGAATGCTCAGAGCATAATCTCAACACTACTATTGAGCTACCAGTGTTTTTTCCAAACCATTCTAATAAATCTGAGTACAGATTACACCAATTAGATGTTTACAGAATTCTCAGGTTTTACTTACACAGGACTAAATAATACACATAATCAGATCAATTATTTGTTTCCTTTTTGGACAAAAATAAAGGCTTGCCTGTTTCTAAGGTTACTCTTTCAAAATGGCTTTCAGATTCCATTTCCTTTGCTTATCAAACTGCTGGAAAACAATTATCCAACAAAGTAAAAGGCCATTCCACTAGGGCAGTATCTACATCATGTGCCTTTAGATCTAGGCTTCCAATTGATACTATTTGTGCAGCAGCTACCTGGGCAAGACCACATACTTTTGTCACTCATTACAAATTGGATTTGACCTCCCGGGACAGGTCATCCTTTGGGTCCACTGTGATGAAGAGTCTCTTCGCTTGAGCCACCCAGGATAAAGGTGCTAGGGACGCTGTCCCATCCAGCAAGAATTATAGTGAGATAGGACTACATAACATAAAGAAGTTATGTACTTACCATAACGTTCCATGTTTGTAGTCCATCTCACCTACATTCTTGTATCCCTCCCTCCTACGCCCTTCCTGTTTCTGGAGGATCTGGTGGACTATACTGGTGCTGTCTGACCTGGTTGTAGTTGTTGTCCACCTGGCATGGATAATGTTACATCATTTTTTTGTCTGTATGTATACAGTTTCTGATAATTTCATAACTGTTAGGTACTTATTGCTTTCTTGCAATCGAGATCTGGGGAATTGCCGTGAGGCACCATGGGATAGGGGTTAGCCTCGAGCCAGTAAAAGCTCTCGAGCTTTAGTATCGGCCGAGTCAGAGCCAAATATCAGCTCCGAACCTATCCAGCAAGAATGTAGGTGAGATGGACTACAAACATGAAATGTTATGGTAAGTACATAACTTCTTTTTATGTAATTAAAATGAAATTAAAATAACACTATCGGAACAATGGCAACAGCCTGTTTAGCGAAAGGAAATGCAAAAAAGTACCAAAACTTCAATAAAGTAGATATTTTGTTCCTGGACAGTCCCCTAAACCACAACACCAAAGAAATATGTACTATTCAAGTAAAATTTAATGTACCATGTAGATATATACTGGAAAGCTGCTATTGCCACCATAACTATTGGTGTATATGACCACTATTTTAAACCATATTTAACATATTAGTATGGCAACTAAACATATACTGAAAGCTACTATTACCACTACCACTTATGGTGTAAGTGGCCAGTATTGTATACTATATTTAACATGTTAGTAAGAATGATTAAACAAGGTGAAACAATAAGGAAATTAAAAATAAAATGTACATACTTTGTTCCCTTGAAATTTTAATTACGCTTTTGTGGATTCTTTGAGAGAGTTAGAAGAAACTAAGTTTTTAAGGTCAGTTTTTTATCACGTCAGTCCAAGTATTTTTTTCAGAAGATCTTTTTAATGATGAGGATGATGTTCATTCCATATCTTCGGGTATTTTGATTATGTTGTTGTTCTTGATAAAGGCTGATGCTTCCTCGAAGTTACTGAAAGTTTTCATATCATTTGCGTAGAAAATTCTGATTTTAGCAGGATAGACAAGCTGTTTTTTATTTTGTTTTGCTTAAGAAATTTCACCAGTGGCCACGTTTACTTCCTCAAGTCCAAGACCCTGGAGGAGTAGTCGTTGTCAAATCTTAATTGACTTTGGTTGTAGGTTAAGGGACCCTTTCTCCAGGCTGATTTTAGTATCAGTTCTTTGTCCAGAAAGGATAGAAAATTTACTACAATAGATCTTGGTGGAGCTGTAGGTGAGGAAGGAATGGGTTCTGTGTGCCCTCACTATACCACTGGATAAGCCTTCTTTTAAATCTAATATTTTGGGTAGCCAAGAATTTAAAAACCTAATAATGTCCTCACTTTATGATTTCTCTAGAAGACCAAAGATCCTTATGTTTGTTCTTCTTTCTCTATTCTCCAAGTTGTCTATTTTGTTAATTAACCTGTCACAGCTATTTCTGGTTGCACATTGGCTGTCATTCAGAATATGTGGGTTCTTCTATTTTTTCCACAGTTGTATGACTGTGAAGTTAGTATATTTAATTAGGGGGTGGGTGATGAGGTGCAAGGGACCTTGCCTCATCCAAAAATGTTATTTTTGAAGGTTTCTTTGAGCTTAACCTTTGAATGGTTTGTTTTGCCTGGTGGAAGCTGAAATGAATGGAGATTCAGTGAAAAGTAGGAAAAGTTTTTAGGCTAGCTATGATTATAGGGACACAATCTATTCAGATGCATTTTATACTTCAGGCAACTTATGTTCCATGTCAAAAGAACCATTTCTGGTCAAATAAAGAAGATGGGTGTCTTATAAAACAGCAGAATTGATTCATCCAAAGTGGGCCTTTTTGCCTCTCTCTGGAATTATCAGCCTCTTCATTTCAGTTCCTCACTCACTAAAGCACACATAATGGTGTTCCTTGCCTTCTCAGTCAGTAAGAGCCATGGCCTGAGGTACGCTTCCCAGCCAACTTCTCTGATTGTATGATTGTTGTAAAAGAAAAAGGAAAAAAGTCAGAAATGATTCATAGATCCAAGCTGGCGAAGACAGCCCGGATTTACTCTTCTATCTTAGATGGTGGTTCCTCTAATAACACTGCCTCTGCCCAAAAAGTTAGTGTTAGAACGATGCAGCTGATCATGTCATCCAGATATCAAGTACCTGAAAATAGCAGACTTCAGGATCCCAAGTTAATCCTAAACTATAATTTCTTCATATACTTATTATCAGCTTGAAGGAAGCCATAACACAAGTATCAGAACATCATACATTTGTAATAGACTATTTTTTTTCTCAGTGGAATGAAAATAAAAATAACAATGCTGCAAATCCATTTCCTAAGATGTTAGAATAGCTACCTTCTTTATTGGGTCTATATCAGAACATCAAAGTATTAAAACTTCGAATGTTCTGATGTCGAACACTATTCAGCGAACGCTAAGAATAGCAAAGCTGCAGAACAGCGAATTCTTTCCTCAGGAAAGAATTCGGTTGGCCGTTTCTGTGGCTTTGCTATTCTTAGCGATGTGGTGGAAAGTTACAGGTTGGGTTCAGGTAAGTGTGCAATTGTTTGTATGTTAGGGTTAGGGGTGGGTTAAGTGAGTTAGGGTTAGGGCGTGGGTTAGGCGTGTGTGCGATAGTGACAGACTTTAGGGTTAGGGGCGGTTTAAGTGAGTTAGGGTTAGGGTGCGGGTTAGGTGAATGTGCGATAGTGACGGACCTTAGGGTTAGAGTTTGGGTTAAGGTATGTGGGTAGATAGTAGTGTATGTTTAGCTTAGTGTAGTGTTAGATGTAGGAATTTAAGTATATGTGTGTGGTTGCTGTTTGTTTGATGTGATTGTGTTGTGTGTATGTGTTTCGGAGCAGCAAATTTTTTCCATGGGAAAAAATTCGCTGTTCTGAATGTTCGATAGTTTCATGTTTAGATGTTTTGGGGTCGATGAAATAGCATTCACTATTTTCATCTTTCGATAACATGATATAAATGCTCTTTATTCAGTACTGGACTGACCTAGTGTTCAGTCAAGATGCACATATCTACTATTTCAGCCTGCATGCATGCTATAACTTCTCAGTATATTCTACTAACAGTAACTGAAGTGGATGTTTCACCTGACACCTCCAAAAAATACAGTAATACCTGCTTGGGGCCTATAGTTTTCTAAAATTGAATCTACCTTCTTTTTAGCACATCAGCACAGTAAACCTAAAGTTACATACTTAGTTGCAATAACTTTAGCCAGGAATATTATTAAACTACAAACTTTATGTAAAGAGGCATGAACACTTAGTTGTTCCCAGAAAGACTGTATCATTATGAACTAATCTCTCCTTCATGCTTAAACTGGTTTCTGAGATCTCATTTTAGCAATTTGCGGAGTTGCCTACTTTCTTTCCCAATTATGATTTGAAGGGAAAATAATTTTATCCTTCATCTGTACTTAGGTCTCTCTGATATTACATTGAGAGAACCAGACCGATTAGTCAAACTGACCAAAAATGGAAAGCACTGTCATCTAATCACAAAACAAACCCTTTACCCTTTCTAAGTAAATGGCTTGCTAATTGTGTTACCCTTTGCTGTGACAAATTCAACAAGGTTTTGAGTAAGAAAGCTTATGTTCAAATATTCCTTTTGCTAGGCAGTAATACTGCAATCTTCTTCAAACTGTGGCTGTCCAGATTATTTTTGGGGCCAGCTACTATGGCATTCATTCATATGTTCATTAAATACTACAATCTGGTTGTCCAGTAGAGAAAACAGAGCAGGATTTGCTCAAATTGTCCTGCAGGACAAGATTTTATCAACTGGGAGCAGATAGTAAAGTATCTCTTCCAGTCAGGTTATGGATTCCTAAAACAACAATCATTACAATGAACACATTTTACAATGTGCAGTTATGAGAGTATGTTCATCAAAACAATAAAGTTCATATAATACGATTATTGCTGCAGATTAAGCTCCTTTCTGAATTTGCCCTGAAACATGTTATGGAGCAGATCCCCGTATTTTAATAAATGTAAATTAACTTTACACAATTGTCAGGGGCACTGAGGCAGAACTATTTTTGGATTTTTCAAGCCCATGAAAGTGAAGCATTGTGAAGAATGTTTCACAGCTATTGTTTCTATAATCTCATAATTGTTCTGATCACAGAAACAAGTGTTTCTCTATTCTTGTATATTTATCTGGTAAAATAATTCATTGAAAACCGACCAATGAATGAATGAATTAATGAATGAATTAATTAGTTAATACTCAGAAAAACTCAATGGTGTGAGGGTGGAGCAAGGAGCTAATGACCCAGGCCTGCCTAATGGCATCAGTACTGGAGTGATGGCTGCAGAGAAAGAACTAAGAAGACAAAATCCATTTTTTTTTCTTTTGCATAGTGGGGATGGTTCATCATTGTCCTTTGACTAATCTGAGTTGGAGGGTAGGGTCATTTGTGGGAGGGAAACTAATATTTCAGCCATCACTGTGGAACAACCCACATGCAACAGTGAACATGAGGAGATTATGGAGGGCTATGGGCAGGGTATACAGAAATGTTTTTCATATCAGTATTCAGATAACTCAGACACATGCCATGTAGTTCTCATACTGGGAAGAACTGGTAGAATAATGAGCATTAGGGAAGTAGTCAGTTTCTCTGAGGACAGTACAGGACTGGAGGTCAGCAGTATTTATATTAATGAAATATTAATACCACAAATAGTCAACATTATAAAATTCTTCAACACATCTAGAGTTTGTTGGAATAATTGTTTATGGTACTTATTTTCCCTGTTATTTCAAAGTCTTCACCATAGAATTAGACATTTCTTTTTTCGGAAGTAAAGCTTGATCTGTAACTGAAGGCTGTCAGTTCTCTACCAAAATCCCCAAGCTGGTTGTCCTGTTTTCCAGTCAGGATCTTGAATCATATGGTTCTAAATGGTTTTGGTGCACTACCAATCAGCAATAAAATGCGTAGAACTAAATGAGATCATACTAAATCTTTTTTCATCATGCATACCGGAGAATGATCAGAGCAGCTGAAAAGCAAAAGGTCATTTTGAATGAAAATTTAAGTCAATAGTATGGATTAACTGCCTTAGTAAATACTGTGCAGTGTACAGTGTGACTCTTTTGCATGTGACAGCCCAGTACAATATATTGTATTGGAAAGGAAAGGGACATCATGTACCCCACGCACCATGTAACTGTCCTGGCATGTGTTGGAACTGTAGCATGATTATGAATTGTGGTGCATTCCTATCAGTGGACAGGAAACAGAGCTCCTACCGTTGCAAATATATGCAGCTGCATACCATACATATAACTGTGGCAACCCTATTTTTGTATTTATTTATTCAGGACAGGCACTAGGTTTTATTAAGTAGAAAAGTGTTCAAAGAATGCAGGCAAGAAGAAAATAAATATGTAGCTTGCAGTATGGTACTCTCTTCAGAAACAATAATAATAATGGTCAAAATGATTAATACTAAAAAGAGGGATGTACTCACTTATGCTTCTTTGGGTTTATCCTTTTCATTCATTTGCTCCCGAGCATTACTTTAAAAATACTGGCATAGAGCAAACTACAGAAAATAAATACAAATCATACCATACTGTAACATTTTAAAATGATACAAACCTGGAAAATGTTAATGCTCGGGTATTTTATTTACTAGTTAAAATGTCTATCAGGAGAACTGGAGTACATCATTTACAGAAGTCCCACACAGTCTTTTGCTATGACATGTCAAGCAATTGACAGTGACAAATGAGAGGCCATTAACTGCAAGTGAACCACTCATCAAAAACATTATTGATTTAAAATTATTTTTAACAGTCACTGAAGTAAAAAAAAAAGCGTTACCCTGAATACGAGTCATTAATTCCTCAATTTTCATCATCATTACTCTTTCATTTTTTTCTCATTTGGCCTGAATTTGTTGGTGGGTTACTGTCTATTTTAAAATAAAATGAAAAAGATCTCAAGAGCTTCTTTTTATTTACAAATACTTTACCAACCAATCACTGTCTCTCTTTACTTACTTAATATCATTTTCTGTGCTACACCTGAAATGTTAGTGGGCAACTACATGGTAAAGAAATCTGGCACCAGTGAAAAACATCACTTCTACCCAAGAATATGCACCTTGAATGCCGATATGAATTACTTGGCCTTTCTAATCTTTTCATGTTCCCACTATTGGGTAATGAACAGATAATTATTAGACAGCTTATTTCTTAATACTTATGCTCACAGAGTAGTAACCACAGTAGCTCTTTTCCAGGCATTCCTAAAATTTCTCACTGTGTTTTTGCACCATACTGAACATCTTCTAGTCTCCCTCTCAGTTCCCATTTATCTCATTCATTCCTCCTTAGTGGAAGATCCAGCCCATTTGTTCACTGACCTAAGTGAGGCCCCAATGACCCAGTCACCCCCTTGTCAGGCAAGAGCTCATAAACCCATGTGTTCTCATTAGAGGCTACAGATAAGCACAGGGGGAAGGCCATCATATGCATGAGGTTCTCAGTAACCCTCCCCAGCCTAACCCTCTCCCTGCAGTAGCTCTGACTTCTGCTTTCATTGCTCACTATGCCTGTAACTAAGCATATCTAGTCCCCTTGGGTAGGTACAGAGTAGTCGTCCCCTCATCTCATGATGCTGCGCACTAAACCTTCACTGTCCTCTTGGGCTCTGCAACAGGCCAAAGTACCTCCTTCTCTCCCTGCTGCATATCTGCACCAGTATTGTCTACTTAATCATAGGTTCATAGGTTCATTGGTTGGTACTAGGCTATCAGCCCTAGGGCCTATACAAGCCTAGCCATAACAATTCCCTGGATATTTCTTCCCACAATATTTACTTCCCTGGACCCCTGTCTAGCAGGGCGACTGACGTGATCCCCAGGGTGAATTTCCTATCTCCCATCCAGTCATTAAGGCTCCTTTTGAAGAGGGCCAAGGAGGCACTCTGCTTGACTTGTCGGGCAGTCTATTCCAGAGTATGGGAAGTCTCTCAATCAGGAACCTTTCCCTCCAGCATGGTTTGTTCATTGTGATGACAAGGTTTAGATCTCAGGAATGTGTGGGTTTGAGAGATTGGGATTTCTTTAAGTGGAGCATGTCCAACTGCTCAGGGGTTGACATCACCTTGTATGTTAAGCAGAGATCGCCTCTGAGTAGATGATATGCCACAGAGTATAGCTGGAGTTTTTTTATATGGTCAGCATAGGGCATCTGCTTTAGGCCTGTGATTCTTTTAGTGAGGTATTTCTGCGGCCTTTCCAGCTGTTGCAGATGTCTTGTGAGGTACATACCAAACTGGGCATTGTACTCTATAATGGGTCTAATGAGGAATGAGTACAGTGGGACAATGACCTCCTTTTTTCTGGATTAAAAGCCCTCAGTGATGAGGTGTGCCACATAGAAGGATTTCCTGACCACTGTGACGATGTGGTTATCGAAGTTGAGACCACTGTCCACCTATGTCCCTAAGTCTCTCATCACACTTTCGGTGTTTACTGTACTGCCACCTATGTGGTAATTCATGGGCACATGTTTTTTCCCAAAGGTGATAACTATACAATTCTTGGCATTAAGCTTGAGCCCATGGCTCTGGCACCAAGAATCTGTTTCTGTAAGGCCCTTTTGTAGAATATCCACATCATTTTGGGGATTCAATAATGACTCCTAGTTTGCAGTCATCTGTGAACTTTGTTAACCAGAGTCCCTTAGTGCTGGCCTGTACTTCAGAGAAGTAGATGCCAAACAAGAGTGGTCCCAGGACTGAACCCTGAGGTAGTCCACTTGTCACTTGTCTGGTGCTGGATTTGGAGTTGGCTACTTTTACAGTTTGGGTTCTGTCAGTAAGCCAGTTGGCAACCCATCGAGTGACGTAGGGATTTATGCCCAGCTTAGTAAGTTTATCTATGATTCTAGAGTGGGGGATGGTGTTGAAGGCCTTGGCGAGGTCCAGATAGGCTGTGTGGACCACCTTACCCTCATCCACAGCTCTGGAGACTGATATGAAGAAATCAATCAGGTTCAGGAGACAAGATTGGCCCTTCACGAACCCAAACTGGGTGGGGTCCAGTGTTTGAAGGTTGCCAGTGTCTTTGTTTATAAGTTCCATGATAATGCATTCCATGCACTTACAGATCAGGCTCATCAGACTGATGGGACAGTAGTTCCCAGGATCCAAGGTGGATCCCCCCTTGTGGAGTGGGATAACTGTAGCTGTGCACCACTCAGTGGGCACAAAGCCTGAGGTGAGGCTATGATTAAACATAACACTTAGGTGAGGTGCCAGTTCATTTTGTAGTTCATGTAGTACACAGCCCGGGATGTCATCTGGTCCCATGGATGCTGTATTCTTAGCTTTGGAGAGTGCCTTTTCTATCTCTGTGGCCGTGATTACTGGAATTTGGCACTCTTTTGGTACTGAGATGGGCCCTTTAGGGGGTGAGAGGGGGGTGAAGTTGGCACTAAATCGATCTGCCAGGATATTGGCAATATCCTTGGGATCAATATATTTAATGCCAGTCTGTTGTAGCTCAGAGCAGACCTGAGCATTGCCATTTAGATTCTTGACATAACTATAGAATGCCTTGTGGTTGTCTTTGGAATCTTTGGCAATTTTATTTTCATAACTAGCTTTGGAGGATTTTATGAGGGATCTCAGCTTCTTACTGAGGCTGGCAAGGGAGTTTTTTGCATCCCGGGATTTTCCTCTTTTCTGCAACAGTTTCTTCCTTCTGTTGTATAGTTTGTTTATGACAGGGGACCACCAGATTGTCTTCCTTTTTTTGGAGGTTGGTCCTATTTGGGATGGCACAATTCATGCATGAGTGGATATGCTCGTACAGTGCTTTAGTGTAGGATTCAGCAGTCGAACTTTCAGCTCCCGTCTTCGTGGCTGTCATGAAGTTTGTCACTTCTGACTTGCGTAGCATGAAGTTAGCTTTGGAGAAGTTTTTTATGGAGGTTTCCTTACTGGGGGGTGGGGGTGGGATGTGGATGTCAAGGGTGATTTGCTTATGGTCAGCCCAGACCAATGAGGGGGTGACCACTGGTATGGAGCGTCGATCTCCCATGTTTGTAATAACCAGGTCTAGGATATTGGAGCCTCTGATGGGACAATGGATTAGTTGATCCAGGGCGTTGGAATTTATGAATTTCAAGAACCATTGTGAAAAGGTGTTGGTACCCGAGTAGTTTTCCCAGTTAATGGCAGGGTAGTTGAAATAACCCAATATTAGGGTGTTTGGTTGTATCTTAATATTTTCCAGTATGTTTAGAAAGGTGTAGTGAGAATCTTGGGGCGTGGTGGGGGATCTGTAGCAAGCTACAGTTTGGATTGCAGTCTTACCTAGTGTTAGTTGCACCTGGAGAATTTCAGATGCATTGTGTTGGGCAACTAGCCTGGAGGTGTGAATATCCTTGGTGAATATCGACACTCCTCCACCTTTAGTGTTTCAGTTTTGGTTTGGTGGCCACAAAGTGTAGTAAGAGTTGTAGCCTGATATTGCAGGGGTGCTCTCTGGAGCCTTGAACCAGGTCTCAGTTATTGCACAAATATCGATGTTCTCCATTTTTAGGAGTGCCTCGAGAGAGTGCATTTTGAGGTTTAGACTTTTAGCATTGAGTAGCATTACTTTCAGATTTTGCATGCTTGTATCTGATACAGTGGTGGCTTTGTCCTTTGAACCTTGCCTAAAAAAGGCACTATAGGGCTGGCAAGAGCTTTATTCAGTAACCTGAATTCCAGGGGTGACAGGTGCAGACCATCTCTGGCAAAACATCATGGTTTGTCGATCCTGTCGTCCCAAGGAGACAGATACTGTATCCCCTTTGAATGACACCAGTAGCTTAGCCAATTGTTGAAGTCAGTCATTTTGTCCTTATACTGTGGTATCATTCTGGGCGAAAGCAGGATGCTACTCAGGGCTAGGGTCATACCTGCCTGGGCCACATGATCCGAGAGCTCTTCCATGACTCTTTTCAGAGGTCTGCCTTCCACAACTGGCTCATTTAGTGCCCAAACAACTAATCAAACATGGGTCATCTGGGTAGAAGGGAGGACTTCATCCCTCTACATCAGGGAGCTGGGCCAACATTATCACTATTTTTGACACCTCTGTGATCTCAGGAAGGTAGCCTCAGCCATTCATATGCCTTTCTGTTATAACATTTTTTATACCACCCCTAAGCTTTTCAACCTACATTTTAAGACTGTATTCCTGTCAAAAATGTCTGAGTCTCACAGGTAGGCATAGTGAAGTTGTCCATCTTGTTTATTTCCTCTCATTCCAGATATCTTAAACTTTTTAAAATAAACTCAGTAATTTGGCTCCTATATCCCATTTGTTCCTGCCACCTATCATATTTCCAGTAAAAAAGTGCTACCTAATATGCAGACTGTATGCGTGTTGTTAATCAAGGCTCTGCACAGACACACACACACACACACACACACACACACACACACACACACACACACACACACACACACACACACACACACAGTCACACACTCACACGTACAAATATATAAATTTCAGGGTCTAGATTCAATAATGTCTGTGTAGGTTCCATGGAAAGCCTACACTGAGGTTTTTCACAAATGCGACACTACTCATCCTGAAGCATCGGACCCTGAACATTAATGATGCATGATGTGTGTAAACAAGGTTTCATGGCTTGCACCAGTGTTGCTGGCCACAACACCTGTAGACTGAATGTGGATCATGCCACCCAACCTTTCAGTGCAAAAAATCTGGACAAAACTAAACTAATGGGGGGACAAATGACCAAAAATAGGGACAGATTTACAATATTTTCTGATAACCGTATAAAGTAGGTAGAATAATAGGTTTTATGTTAGCATGCATTTTCTGAAGTATATGAAGTAAGAAACTGAAATGTATGTCATTGTGTAGTGACTTTAAGCTTCAGTGATAAACAATAAACCACACATTGTACACGAACAGTCCAAAATATGATGCAAACATCTGAACATTCTACAAAAATCTGGACAGTCTCCCTTTTGTCTTTTATTTATTTTTTTTTTTTGAGGCCAGTGTTTGCCTAATGCACCGCTTGGCACAAACGTGTTTGGCTCTGCTCTCCTGGTTTGAGCAAAGTGCAGCAGTGCATAAACTGGAGGAATGAACCAGCCAGGTTGCAGACAGTACCCAGACAGCCAAAAACATAAACCGGATGCATTCAATTTATACTGCTGACTATCGCACAAACACAGTAAGTGTCTTTGTGCTGTGACTAACAGTAAGAACTTTATAATAACTATTAAGATAGGGTATATAATGTCACAAAATGTGTGGCAGCAGATGTTAAGTATAGGTGTAGAGTGCAGATGGTTCGGGATTCTAGTACACGGGGTGCAAATTTTGTTTTACTGTTGTGAGATTGCAGATTATAGCACTGAAGTGCAATATACACAACTGTTTTCTCAACCTTCTTGTGGTAATAACTGTAAGTGTAGAAGAACTGTAGACATGGTTCATTTGACTAGAATATTTACACCAGTGCCTGTATACCAAATAATCTTGAAATTGCATTGTTTGCTAATGTTGCACATCGCTTAACATCATGCAAACATGCTGTCCAGCAGTGAGCACTCTTGCCTACTGTGTTTGCACAATGGTAAGTGATACGCAACATTTTTAAATGTTGCAAAACCAAAATGTGTGCATTCTCAGTAAGCATGAGATGTACAATAGGTAGGAAAACATGAGGATATAAAATTCAGTTGGTGGGAAACACTCATTTTGCATTGAGTTTGAGCTATTGCAGGCATGTCTGGAGTTGCTGGTGAGGGTACTGGCTTTCAGTCACAGAAGTGGGGTGTCCAGGAGACCAAAGTTTTTGTTGGACTCCTAGTTAAGGAGCATAGGCCCTGGTTGCTGCAGCAGAACTATTCAGGCTCAGAATACAAGTCTGAAGCCTGGAATAGTATTGCCAGGGCTTTAGGCAATGCTACAGGTATCCCCACACTGGCGAGCAATGCGGATGTCACTTTTATGAGTTCTAGAGGAGGAAGCAGGATACCCTCGACCATTGGATTGTGTAATTTATACATGGGACACCCCACAGATGTGTAAGTATCAATTTCATTGAGTAATTATAAGAGTTTAAAGCTGAATATAGTTAAGACTGGTATTCATAATTGTATTCTGTTCTGTTTATTCCACAGCTGCTATAGAGCGAGTCTTGAATGTCAGGTCCCATGCTATGCATTTAAGGTTGCAAGAAGCATGTGGTATGTATGTATCAGGACAGTACTGTCTAAAATGTATTTTAATAATAATAATAATAATAATAATAATCATTTTTATAGTAATTTAGTAGCATTAGAAGTTAAGGACCGATTACTTGGTATTTAATAAAGTTGTAGCAAACTGAGCATGCATATCTCAACTGCAAAAGAAACTATGCATGCCTAAGTCTGCAGCACAAAGCAATGGTGACATTGTCTCAAATAACAGTCTGCATGCATATCTAAACTGTAAAAAGAAAGCATGCATCTAGTAGTCTGTAGGACAAAAATAACAGTACAGTATTAGAGAGTACTCAGCAGTTGTGGGTTCAAAAACAGACCTCCCAAATAAACATTACTGTTAGATTGCTATCATTATTGCAATGTAACTTCATTCCTCTATAACAGTGGCAAAAATGGCCTTCTGTAAACTGTAATTGATATAATTGGAGCATGCATGTGTGCAATATATGCACACATCAAGGACTGGTGGCTGCAACTGTACTATAGTGTGCCTCTGTTATGAACTATGTAGTCTTAAAAGTAATGCAGAATTCTTTTAGGAGTTTGTAGTGTTAAAATTAAAGGTAACAAAATAGAGTCAAATTGTATCAATGCTTTGTATATTACATATGAAGTTTCTAATGTTCTCCCTTTTTCTCTCACCCCAACTCTTCTCTCTTTTTTTTTATTTATTTTTTTTGTTTTTTCCCACAGCACATAGGGGTAGGCCTGTCCCACAGGATCCACCTGCCCCCACTCCACTGAGTGCAGCACCACTGTGCAGCACATCTGGGGCACAACCTGGTAGCACTCCTTCTTCCACCCTTGCACTACCCACCCCCCTTGGGTAGTTCTGCACTGGAGGATAGGCCTGTGGCTCCCTCCAGGAGCAGTGGTGGAGGTGGTGAGTTTATCACCGAACTGGAACTGCCAGGGATGCTGTGCAGGTTTGTGCACCACACTGTGGGTGCATATCTATGCCGGATGGAGTGCTTGCTCTCCATTCTCGTTCAGAATACACATAGGAGTTGCAGACATCAGGCACTGCAGCCAGCAGTGCAGTGAGGTAACAGTGATAACAGTCCACTAGGTAAGGACTAGATTCTCACTGTCAGCAGCCTCGATGTGCATGGGACCTGGATTTCCCACCCTCTCCCCAACCAGGGTGTTCACCCACCTCTTGTGTCCTTCACTGTCCTTGTCTCTTGTCTTGTTTGGTTTGTCTGTCTACAATTGCTTCCTCACCTGCCCAGCTTACCTCACCCAGGCATTCCTACATCTCTTTCCCAACATTCCTCTCTCTCCAAAAAAAAAACACAAAAAAATAAAAGTGTGGACATTGTGAAACCATGGACATCAAGCTGGGTGACAGTGAGAATCGAGTCATCACTCACTGGACTGTCATCACTGTTATATTACTGCACCAATGGCTGCAGTGTCTGATCTACATCTCCTTGTGTTATTTAATACAGTGATGGAGAGCAGTGTCTCCATCCAGCATAGGCGCGCACCAACTGTGTGGTGCACAATCCTATGCACCAACCCTGGCAGTTCATCGTGCATGATAAACTCACCACCTCTGTTACTGCTTCCAGAGGAAACTACTGGGCTATCTTCTGCAGCAGAACTACCTGGGGCCAGGTAGTGCAGGGGCAGCAGAGGTAGTTCTATCAGGTCATGCAGCAGATGTGTTGGGCAGTGGTGATATAGTTGGTAGACTGGGGTCAGGAGGATCTCGTGGTACAGGCCTACCCTTGCTGTGCTCTGGGAAAAAAACAAAAAATAAAAAATACAAAAAAAAATAATAAAATGAGAAGATATTGGTTGGGGGTGACAGAAAAAAAGAAAACATTATTAACTTCATATGTGACATATAAAGCATTGGTACAATTATTTGACTCTATTCTGTTACCTTTGCTTTTAAGACTACCATTTCCTAACATATATCTTGTTTACTGTTAAGACTATGCAGCTCCAAACAGATGCACAATATACTACAGATTGCAGCAAGCAATCATTGATGTATACATATATTGCACATATGCGTGTTCCAATTATACTAATTACAATTTACAGCAGGCAATTGGTGCCACTGCTTTAGAGCTCTGATGTTACATTGCAATATTGCTGAAAAATTAACAGTATTGTATATCTGAGAAGTGTGGTGTTTGAAGGCACAGCCTATGACTAGGCTGTAATAGTGAACTGTAGTTTTCGCTTCCAGACTAATGCATGTATACTTTCCTATTACAGTTAAGAAATTAATACTCAATTTGATACAGCTGTATAATAAACCAATAAAGGCATCTTTACTTTTAATTCTAAAATAACAGTACTGTTCAGATGCATACATACCACATGTTTCTCACATCACTGCCAGTCTAGTGACAAAGGTTCGCATATTCAGTTCTCAGTCTGTGATGACTGTGGAAAAAAAAGAACAGAATGCCATTAAACATATCAATCCTGACTATATTTAGCTTTTAACTCTTACAAGTAGTCTCTGTAAGTCATATTACACATATGTGGAGTGCCCCCAGTCAAACATTCCTGAATCCAATGGTCAAGGGTATCCCTCGTCCTCATCCTGATGTCTCTGTAGTGATTTCTACATTGTTCACCAGTGTGGGGGATATCAGTAGCACTGGTCAGAGCCCAGGCCAGACAAGTCCATGCCTCTGCCTTGTAATCTGAGCCATGATAGTTCCTCTGCAAAAACCTGGGTCCATGTTCATTCACTGGAAGCCCAACAAACACTTTGGACTCCTGTACACCCCATCTTTAAGTATGGAATCTCAAAACTTCTCTAGGAAGGCCTGCCATGCCTATCACAGATCAAGACCAATGTAGAATGATGTTTTTCCACCAATTGCAGGTATCGCACTTACTGGAAATGTGCATGTTCTAGTTTTGCAACATTTGAAAGTATTGCGCATTGCTTGCCATCACACTAACACATTGCATGAGACTGCGCACTGCCGGGAAATGTGTTTGTGCGATGGCCAGTAGTATTAATTGAATGTATCCAGTGTATGTTTGTGGCTGTCTGGGTCTTGTCTGCTGCCTGGGTGGCCCATTATTTTGGTTTGTGCACTGTCGTTCTATGCGCAAACAAAATGCACATAGGAAAAGTTGTTTGTACTAAGTGGGGCATTGTGCAAACAGTGGCTCCCCCAAAAAAATTATAAAAAAGGGAGTTGCCATCAAATCAAGGGCAGGTTGGGAGGAACAAACAAACATAGACTGTGGTTTTGGGGTGGGGGAGCAAAGGTGGGTTCCTGTCATGGCATATGCAAGGGTATTCTGTTTTTTTGTGGGGGTGGACACAGGCTGAGCTACTGTTATGGCACAAACAAGAATATGTTGCTCTTGTTAATCTCTTTGTTTTGCATCCTGCCTGTTTGATCTTGTGAGGGTGGTGAAACTTCTGTCTGCTATAATTTCTCATTACAAATGCATGGTGCTAAACTGAGGGCATGCAGTAATCATCAGTACTCTGGGAAGGTAACAATGTCTGAATCTTTGACTTGCTAATGGACGCATACAAGTCACATATGGGAAGAGACACCTACACCAGGTGGAGGAGGAACAGTAGGCCCCCTCCGAGCACCCCTACACTTGGAACCTCGTCAACACTTTGGCTACAGCCAGACTCAACAGGCACTGAAGCCACAGTAGACACACTTCACTGCTCAATGCCCTCAACCTCCACCTTTCCTATATCTGTGGGCTCAGTGGACTGGGTAGACATAGATCTATTGGCTGTGGCCGGGTAAAATAAAGGGGTGGTTGGATGTTAACTTATGTGTCAGATTCAACCTCTGCACCCCCTGACTGTTCCTCAGTTTTGCCATCATTATCATCAGTGTCTGATGAGACAATGACATCAGGTGGCACAGGGCCCACACTCCCACTGCCATGATCACCTGTGATAAGAAGGGAGAAATACAGGCATACATTACTACCTGCACTAATATGGTGCAATATATGCTAAACAACTAACAGTGCTGCCACTATTACAGACAATACAGAAATACACGCAACAGACCTAAAATGACACATTATGATATTTCTTTAAATTGATCTGCAGTACTGAAATAAATGTATTTGGCTTACCATCTGCAGGAGGCATACATCACTGGATTTCTGATGGTCTTGAAATAAGTTATGCAACAGCTAAGGGCAACATCATCACATTTAACAGTAAGACAGGGTGGCACTACATCTACTCCTCTATATTTACATTGTGTGTACGTTCAACAAAAATGTGGCTGACAAAATGAGCTTATCACTGTACCAATCATCAACCCCCCCCAAAAAAAGACATGTGACACAGAAGTAACTTTTATTTCAATTGTTTTACTACACAGCAGTATTCAAGTGACCTACCTGCTCCTGAGATGGTGAAGCAGTCAAGCCTACATTGATGACATGTTGTGATCCATTCTGTTGTGAGTTGTCCTCTTGGAGGATGTTTGCCAGGAATTCCTCATTGGGGCAAGAGGTGGTTCTGCAGCAGGCCCACCCCAGTTACCCTCTAGTCTCAGGCAACAGCAGGTGCACACCACCGTGCAGAGGTAATCGTGTCAGTGGCCCTGTAACACACCTGCTCATATGTCCGGCTGTGGCTGCCCACAGATTTTATATTGGTAACAATCTGCTGCCATACTCTGAGCCTTTCTCGCATATTGGGATGACCCCTTCCAAGAAGAAATGCACCATGTTGACGGAGCATGTCAACGATGATATTATTTTCTGCTTCACTGAAGGGGGGGGTCTCCACCTTAATGACATTTTGTGTCCTAAAAGACAACAGAATGATAGTACACACAAGTATCACATAAATATAAAGTAATTGTTACCAGATAAAACAGTAAAACTAGGCAGTCAGTAGTACCCACTTTAAAAACATAAAACAGTCTACAAATGTGAAATACTAACAACAGGCAGGATGGAAAACAAGGAGAGCAGCAAGAGGAACATATCCTTGTATGTGCCATAGCAGTAACTCAGCTGTGCTCCCCCCAAAAGAACAGTCCATTCTAGTTTGTGACATAACAGTAACTTTCTTTGCTCACCCCACCCACAAAAGAACAGGCACATGAACAATTGTGCTAATAAAACATCTTTGGAATGTTAAACATGCTTTCAATGGACCTGTCCTGAAACACTTGTACATATGTATTACACAACTTTCTATTTTCATGTATTGTCAATCACTTGTGCCTCTGAAACAGCTTGACAATCATGGCAATACCATCATTACCTTTCTAACTAATGCATACAGATAGTGTAAAAGGTTTTGCTTCACATTATTCATTAATATATTCCAGCATATGCATTATGTAGGTAACAAAATGGGAGCATACTTCTTGGAGTTCAATGCTCCTCTTTAAAGAAATCTTTGGAAATATATTTTTTGAAGTCATGCAAATATATAGCAAGTGTCTTCGCCATCTGTTTGGCTAGCTTTTTATAATGGAGTAGATTATTAATGGATTTTGTCTGTCTTAGCCTCTGTTTTAGAGATGCTAATTACATAATAAGCAGCTGAACTGCATGGTAATCAACCAATCTGGTGGAGCTATTCAACAAGTCATAAACTAACCATGCAGACTCAATGCTGTTTTTTCCTGAGGATTTCAGAAGTAGTAGAGTACAGTCACAGAAAGTCTACTTGTTTGATCTTGTGAGGGTGGTGAAGCTGGAAACTGCTGTGTCTCATTACTTTCTAACTTCTTTCTGTTATGATTTCTCATTACAAATGTATGGTGCTAAACTGAGGGCATGCAGTAATTATCAGTACTTTGGGGAGGTATCAATGTCTGAATCTTTGAGGCCTGGGACCTACTACTTGCTAATGGACACATACAAGTCAAACAACTCTCTGCTGTCACATGTCACATTCATTTTTGTACAAATCTCCCACCTTGTAGTTGCTTACTGTACCAAGTGATGAAATACAAGGACATGTCATAATATTATACAATGCAGTACATGTTGCAGCAGTTAAATCTGACACAGAAGTTGACATCCAGGCACCCCCTTCATTTTACCTGGCCACAGCCAGTAGGTCTACACCTACTCAGTCCACTGAGTCCACAGATATAGGTCAGGTGGAGGGTGAGGACATGGAGCAGGGAAGTATGGCTACTGTGGCTTCAGTGCCTGTTGAGTCTGGCTGTAGCCAAAGTGTTCAACAGACACCTGCAGCAGCTCAACAGACACCTGCAGCAGCTGGAGATACCTCAGAGGTTTCTCACCAAGAAATTCAGGGCCTGCAACACATGACCTCCATGGACAGACTGAAGGTCCTGTCACTATGTTCTGTATCTTATAGGCTGATGAGAGGTGACTTGTGCCTGGCCTACACAGCAGTCTCAGACCCTGCCCTAATGGAAATGCTGCACATCCACAAGTCAGATGCCACATGGTTCATTCACTCTAGGGATCTTAACCTAGCCTGAGACATTAATAGGACATGCTGGACAGGAAGATATGTCTCCCAGAGATTGCCACTCCTCTGGAACAAACTCCCAGTTCACATAACATAGAGCTCCTCAATGACCCTATTTAAGTGTAACTTAAGCAACTGGATAGGAGACCATAAATTTACCTTGGGTGTGTCACCCTTGTCCCTCTTGGATAAGGGCAGTCAGTGTTGATCATAGACTTGTGCCACAAACATAGACCATACAACTTGGTCAGTAAGGGAACAATGGTAAAACATGGCTAGTCTTATAAAGGTTATAGGGTAAATAGCCTAGTAACCTCCTATGAACCTATTGTGACATCTGCCTGAGCGCCAAGCCAGTGTCTGATCTTGCCCTGGTGGGATGGCTGCATATGCAATAATCTGATATAGCTGATTACATCAGCATTGTCTGTTGAGCATATGGTGATAACAGTGTCCCAAATGCTGGTGTAAAAAGCTCTCTGTTATGTCATGTGGCAGCTCACATACACACACACACAACTGACTGCAGTGAGAATAGAACCCCCACCTATCTAGGTACACAGACGTAGAACACAGCAATTTATGTAGGCCATGGCACAAGTCTGATTTTTGTACCTGTGCAGGTCAACTTATAGTTGATGACATCAGTAGGCCATGTGGGAGACCAGTTTTCTAGTTTCAGCACTCAAATCTGTTTCTTTGATCTCAGCACTTATTCAGAAAAAAAAAATTCATCTGCTTTTACTGTACTTGTGTTTCTACCTACTTTTTTTTACTTTTGCATCATCTTAAAAGTACTCAATTGTATTTATTACTGCTTGGTGTAACTCATTCTAAGCCTTTTGGTTTAAACACTTGGGCTTCGGACCAGTTGTTTTGCACTGAGAGGGTTTGTGGTCTGCACTGTAGTGGCAGAACAGGTAGCTTACATCCTTCTAGGTTGGGAACTGCTGATTTGAGGGCTCAGTGTCTGTTATTCTAAAAGTGTATTAATTCTGGTTTAAGCACTTGGGCTTTCAGGCCAGTTATTTTACATTAAGAGGGTTCGTGGTCTGCACTCTTGTGGGAGGAGAGCCTGGACTCTGCCCTTCTGAGCTGGGAATTTCTGGTTAAAGGCTTATAGTGCATGCATATCTGAACTGCTTCTTACTGAAGTTGGTGCACCTTGTTTGCTGTGGCATAGACTGGATTTGGGCCTGCTGGATCTAGCTTTGTTTGTGTAACTTGAGCACTAATCCAGGCATTCTCTAAAGTATTCAATTGTATTTATTACTGCTTGGTAGTAACTTGATTAAAGTGTAGCTATCATTCTAAGTCTTTTGGATTAAGCACTTGGGCTTCAGACCAGTTGTTATACATTAGGAAGGTTTGTGGCATGCACTGTGGTGGCAGGACAGGTAGCTTTCATCCTTCTAAGTTGGGAACTGCTGATTGAGAGCCCAGTGTCTGTTATTCTTAAAGTGTATTAGTTCTGGTTTAAGCACTTGGGCTTCATGCCAGTTATTTTACATTAAGAAGGTTTGTGGTCTGCACTCTTGTGGGAGAAGAGGCTGGACTCTGCCCTTCTGAGCTTGGAATTTCTGGTTAAAGGTTTATAGTGCCTGAATATTTGAACTGTATCTTACTGAAATTGGTACACCTTGTTTGCTGTAGCATAGACTAGATCCAGGCCTGCTGAATCTAGCTTTGTTTATATGCTTGTTGTTTGTTTGCTTGTTATTTCCCTGGAACGCTAATTCCACCTAATACACAGCTTCTCAGCTCTTCTGTGGATCACTAGTGATATCTGCATTGCTTACTGTACTTATTTCCTTGTTTCACTTGAAAGAAAGTTACTGTTTGTCATTTTTGTATTTAAGTTGCCTGTAACACATTGCACTTAAGTTACCTGGCACTTGCTCACTAAAGCAATTATATAAGTCAGCACTAAAAATTAAAAGCACTACACCCTCACTCCCCACTGGCCCTGGTTTTCAATTATTAAGGAATTCCCAATATTATTCTAGCATGTCCAAAGGTGAGTTGTCAATCTCCTCTCCGGTCCAGCTGGTGAATCTGGGAATCTTGAGGCAATGTTACAACTGCCTCATGTACACAGACAACCCTCTCCTCCTCCCAACAAATTCCAACACATGTGAGAGATGCAACCATATAGCCAAACTGGAGGCTAAGCTCTCTCAACTCAGTACTGGCATAACCAGTCAGGAGGAGAAGGAAACCACACTCACTACAATTCCAGTCTCACATAGACCTACCACGACAGCAAACCAAACACATAATCACACAAAAACATACTCGGAGGCTCTAAATAAAGATCTGCAGAAGCAGCAGAGACCTCCAAAGCAGACACCCAAGCAGCCGCTACCCCAAAACAAAACACGTGCAACACATATCTCACAAAGCCAGTGTGCAGAACAGTCATAGCCCTTAAGACTAAACAACACACCTGATACACTTGTAATAGGTGACTCTATCGTCAGGCACACTGATGTCCCGCTCACCAGACTGAACAAGGAGAGGGTCACGGTGAGCAGCCTGTCAGGCACTAGGATCTGCCACATAACACAAGCACTCAGGTCACTCCAAGGCAAGTACAAATATGACTCAGTCATTGTCCATGCTGGTGTGAATGATCTGAGACGTACCTCCCTGGACTACATGAAAAGAGACATAAAGGAGCTCTCTGAGCATGTAGCCCAGGCCGGTATGACCCTGACCTTGAGTAGCATCTTACCCTCACCAAGAATGATGCCACAGTATGAAGACAAGATGATCAATTTCAACAATTGGCTTAAGTACTGGTGTCATTCAAAGGGGATCAATGCCTGTCAGCTTGGGATGATATGCTCGACAAGCCACGATGCTTCGCTAGGGACGGCTTGCACCTGTCACCCCTGGGCTTTCAGATATTGGCAAAGGCTCTTGCTACCCCCATAGTGCCTTTTTTAGGCAAGGCTCAAAAGACAAACCCACCTCCATAGGTATCACAAGGGATAAGAAACTAAGAGTAATGCTACTCAATGCCAGAAGTCTAAACCTCAAGATGCACGCACTCAAAACTCTCCTTAGCATGGAGAACATCGATATCTGTGCAGTAACAGAAACCTGGTTCAGGGCTCCGAGAGCACCCCAGCACTACCAGGTTATACCTCATACCATGCTTTTCGCCCCAAAACTTGGACCGAACCAGGAAAGGAGGGGAGTATCGATATTCATCAAAGATACCCACACCTCCAGGTTGGTGGCAAAGCACGAAGCATCAGAGACTATCCATGTGCAACTAACAGTGGGTAAAACTGCCTTCCAGTTTATAGCCTGCTACAGATCACCCTCCCAAACCCAGGAACCCCACTCGGCCTTCCTGAGAACACTGGAAAATATGAAGGTCTCTCCAAACACCATTATATTGGGTGACTTCAACTACCCAAACATAGACTGGGAGCATTACTCTAGCTCCAACACCCTAGCCCAAAGGTTCCTAGAATTTATAAACTCAAATGCTATGGAACAACTTGTTACCACTCCCACAAGAGGGGAAAACATACTGGACCTGATCATCACCAACATGGGGACTCTATGCTCCAGACCAGAAGTGTATTCCTCACTGGTAAGATCAGACCATAAACTAATCTCACTGGATATTCACATCCCGATCCCACCCCTTGCCCAGAAAACCACAGTGAAAAACTTCTCTAAAGCAAATTTCACACTCCTCAAAACTGAGGTGGAATCCTTCAAAGCCCGGGCCTGTGGAAAATATGGCCCAGACTGCAGAATCCTTTATAAACGCATTCTATGAACACCTTCAGGAATGCATGGATCATGCGATCCCAAATAAAACCAAGACCCAATCCTCCAAAGGCAGGCGTCCTGTCTGGTGGACCCCAGCCATAAACAAACTATACAATAGAAGGAGGAAGCTACTAAATAATAGAGCAAAATCCCAAAAAGGGAAGGCATCACTGATCAGTATTAGCAAAAAACTACGGGCACACATAAAATTGTCTAAGGCCAGCTTCAAGAGAAAAATTGCACAGGACACTAAGGATAATCACAAGGCTTTCTTTAGTTATGTTAGGAACCTGGGTGGTAATTCCCAGATATGCTCAGAATTAGTCCAAAATGACAAAAAATACACCAAACCCGCAGACATTGCCAACATCCTAGCTGACAGGTGCAGCGCAAACTTCTCCCCCCCCCCTTCCCCACCAAAAGGGCAAATATCTATCCCAGCAGAGTGCTGCCCCCCTGACATCTCAGATGCTCAGGTAAGAGCCGCCCTCTCCAAAGCAAAAACACAGCATCAATGGGACCAGACGGTGTCCTGGGCTGCGTCCTACATGAACTCCAAGAAGAGCTAAACCCAAACATAAAACTACTGTTCAATCTCAGCCTTACTACAGGATATGTGCCCAAAGAGTGGCATACAGCAACAGTGGTCCCTCTCCATAAAGGTGGTGCCTCAATGGATCCTGGAAACTATCGCCCCATAAGCCTGACTAGCTTGGTCTGCAAAGCTATGGAAAGGATCATCATGGACCTCATAAATAAAGATATTGGGGACCTACAAACACTGGATCCTACCCAGTTCGGCTTTGTTAAGGGCAGATCCTGCCTCTTAAACCTGGTTGATTTCTTTGAAACAGTCACCAAGGCCATTGACGAGGGGAAGGTGGTCCACACAGCCTACCTGGACCTCGCAAAAGCCTTCGATACAATACCCCACTCGGGCATTATAGATAAGCTCACCAGCTTAAATATAAACCCCTATGTCACTAGATGGATTGCAAATTGGCTCAAGGACAGAACCCACATGGTTAGAATTGCTGGAGCCATGGCAGACTCCAAACCAGTTACAAGTGGTGTCCCACAAGGCTCAGTCCTGGGACCTCTCTTGTTCGGTATATATTTCTCGGAGGTACAGGCCAACACGGAAGGACTGTGGCTGACCAAGTTCGCAGATGACTGCAAACTGGGCACCATAATCGACTCTCCAGCCGACACAAGCATCCTCCAAAAGGGCCTCATAGAAACAGACAACTGGTGCCAGAGCCATGGCCTCAAGCTAAATGCCAAAAGTGTATAGTCATCCCCTTTGGCAAAAACAAAGTGCCCACAAATTACCACATAGGTGGTAATCCATTAAGTACAGAAGAAGTAATTAGGGACCTGGGGACCCAAGTTGATAGCAATCTCTCATTTGACAACCATGTGGCCAAAGTGGTTAGAAAAACATTTTATATAGCCCACCTAATCATGAAGGGATTCACATCTAGATCAGGGGACGTCATCGTGCCTCTTTACTCATCCCTCATCAGGCCCATAATTGAGTACAATGCCCCTTTTGGGATGTACCTTACCAGACACCTGCAGCAACTGGAAAGACCCCAAAAGTACCTCACCAAGAGGATCAAAGGGCTCAAACAGATGCCATATGCTGCCCGGTTAAAGAAACTCCAGCTCTACTCAGTGGCATACCGCCTGTTCAGAGATGATCTGTGCCTGACGTATAAAGCCATGTCCAACCCGGAATTAATGGACATGCTGCACCTCAGAAAATCCAAATCCCATCAAGCTACGCTCGAGACTTGAACCTCAGCAGTGAAATAAATAGGACATGCTGGAGGGACAGATTCATAACCCAGAGGCTCCCTTCACTCTGGAATAAAATCCCAGTCCAGGTTAGGCAGAGTCCCTCATTGACTCTCTTCAAGAGGAATCTTGATGAGTGGATGGGAGATCGTAGGTTTACCCCGGGTATCACTTCTGTGTCACTGTTAGACAGAGGCACAGTATACTAACCTCGAAAAAGGGCATAGCAAAATAAATTTAAAATGGGTGGCGAAAGCCAAACACATTCTGGCTAGGCTTATAAATGCCCTAGGGCAGATAGCCTAGTATGAACCTATGAACCTATGAACCTAAGAGGTTGGGAGGGCTGCATGAAATGGATGTATAAGCTTGTGCAAGTATTAAAAGACTAGCAAGCCATGCCCTTGGAGAAATAACTGTAGGATAGCACACCTATTTGGCAGAGCAATGATACATACGCACCCCGTTGACTGCTGTGAGAACAGAACCCCTTCCTATCTAAGTGCACAGACTACAAAACACAGTACTTTATGCAAGTGCCCCGGCACATGTCTGACTTTTACATTGCTGCAGGTCAACTTATAGTGGATGACATCAGCAATGCATGTTAGAGAGAAGAAGGTGGAGGTCTACCTGAAATGGATGTGTAGGCAGGAGAAGGTATCAAAATACTGGCAAGCCATGCCATTGGAGATATAATTGTAGGATAACACATCTATCCTGTTAAGTATAAACACATACATCAAGTTGACTGCAGTGAGAACAAAACCCCTACCTTAAGTGCACAGACTACAGAACGGGTCTATGTTATAACAGCGAATGATCAAAAGATTGAACGCTGTTATATCGACCACAGAAGACCGAAAACAAAAAAGAATAAACAGCCAGAACAGCGAATGTTTTCCCAGGGAAAAAAATTTCTTGTTCCCCAAAAAAAAAAAAAAAAACCACTAAACACTATTTTAAGTTGGAGGCTTTGCCCATGTGGGGGGCTATGTGATCGCACTACAGTGCTGAAAATGGCAAAGTGACGGAAGTGGCCAAGTGACTTCTTTCCCAGGGAAAAAATTTGCTTAAAAGCCACTTCATCATTTTGCGTTTTCGACATTTACAATTCGACGAAGACGCATTCGACATAATGCATCTTCGTTCTTCTGACAGGAACCCTATAGAACACAGCACTTTATGCAAGTACCATGACACAAGTCTGACTTTCATATGGCTGCAGGTCAACTTATAGTGGATGGCATCAGCAGTGCATATTGGAGAGAAGAAGGTGGGAGGCCTGCCAGAAATGGATGTATAGGCATGTGCAGGTATCAAAATACTGACAAGCCATGCCATTGAAGAAATAACCATAGGATAGCATATCTACTCTGCTGAGTAGACACACACACACACACACACACACACACACACACACACACACACACACACACACACACACACACACACACAAGTTGACTGCAGTGAGAACATAACCCCTACCTAAGTGCACAGACTCTAGAGCATAGTACTCTATGCACACACCATGGTCTGCCTGAAATGGATATGTAGGCAGGTGCAAGTATCAAAATACTGTCAGTCTATGGGATTGGTGAAGTAACTGAAAGATACACACTTGCTCTTCTGGTTGGACAGACATACAGACAGACACACACACTCACCCATACTTAACTGCGGTGAGAACAAAACACCTACTTCTCTAAGTACATAGACTACAGAACTCAGTATGCAAGCACCATGGTAAAAGTCTGACTTTTACATGGCTGCAGGTGAAGATATAGTAGATGACATCAGCAGACCATGTGGTGGACAACCGGTTGGGAGGCCTGCATAGGCACATATATTCATAAGTTTATATGAGGTCAGCAGCCTAACTGTAGAGTGTGTAGTAGGCATGTAGAAGCCTAGCTCTATAAAAACACAAGCACTCTTATTGAGCATAGTTGGATGTTTGCGTTTAGCAGAGCAAGGTTGTCAACACCACCGACTGGCCCTGTCCATGATGGAGCACACAACATTATATATTGCACTTTGTAGTGTGGTTGATATATGTGTAAAGAAATACTGAGCCCCCTGTTTTAAGGTTTATCAGTACTGTTTGGGGGGAGGACAACACATGTATGTATAGTGAATATATGATGTATACTTAGAATGTGCCCTGATTTTGCAATGTTTCCACATGTAGTTTTATGTCATACACAGGAAATGGGCAATAAACACCAATAAGAAAGCATCACATATACTGTTCCATAGCTCAGTGAGCAGCGGATTTGCGAGCTTTTTAATAAAATGTGCACACATGTGAGTTACACCTGTTTGCATGTAGGTAAAGTGGTGCGCAAACACAAGCCGCATTGCTAATGTCTGCCATGCAGAATGCAACAGTGGCAAGCAATTTCATGAATAGGCAGTTGTGCATATATTTTTTTCAAAAGTTAAAGCCATGCCGGTCAAGATAGCAGGAATACATTTACAGGACTGTACTACACAGTATGCCCCCACAGTCATAAATTTGATCATAAATCTAATAATACATGGATTACTCTATAAGTAAAAATAATACTATATGGAATATAGTGTGTTCGAACACAGGACCATGTGTATGGCAGTCCTACACTTACACCTGTTGTCACAAGAATGTTGATGAAACAGTTGTCTATGTTGCACTTCATTGCTGCAAACTGCAATGTCACAACAGTAAAACAAAGGTTGCACACTCTGTACTAGAACCCAGTACCATCTGTACTCCAGGCCAGGTTTTCTTGATAGCCAAGGACATTAACTGAATGTATCCAGTTACTATTTTTGGCAGTCTGCTTTATAAGTGTTCTGCCAACCTTCAAGTAAACAAGATAAACACAGCCATTAGTCTCTTACACTGCTTGTGCTATGCAGTGCATCACGCAAAAAGTGCAATGAAAAATTAAAGGAATAAGAAAAAAACTTAGTAATGGACACATACAAGTAAAATAAGTGTCTACTGTCACATGTTAAGGTACTTTTGGTACAAGTCCACCGCTATTTACTTCATTACTGCACCAGGTTTAGAAATACGAGGATATGCTACAATATTATTAAACAATACATTCTGGGTTCCAGACTTAGAAGTTGTTGAGACAATTTTATTTCAGGCCTAGAATTTCCTTGTCTGTACTCCCATGTTATTGAAACATTCAGGGGAAACTAGAATGTAGGCTACATGGATGCTTTATAGCTTGTTGAATAGTGCCACCATAATGAAAATAATCGTCTTATGCTGTAATTAGCACCTGTGAAAAACATTTGCTACTTTACTAAATATATCAACTCCATTGGCGGGAATTAGTGCGCAATGCGTACTTATGCACTGCTGTGTGTACCGATGTTGAAATAAGGTGAACACAGGTGATCTTGTTAGTACTTTTGTCCACATATATGCAGCTCAAAAAGTAGACAAAAGGTTACAGACCCTGTACTAGAACCCATGACCTTCTACATTCTAGCCCTAGATATACAGATGCTGCCACAAGAATAGCTATATGACAAGCACTCAAAAACCTGCCATTCATTCCTCAATTTCCCAAGGTTGGGCTAAGCGCTGCATCACTCAAACAAGGAAGAAAATTAAAAATTAAATCTGAACATAAATCAGACAGAGACAATACATTTTAACAAACAATAAAGAGGATGAAACAGAACTTGTGAACTGTGCACTGCTTATATGCACTTTTGCACTTCACAGACCTACATGTACACCTCTGTAGGTGTAACCTGACACATCCTCCTGAAGTCATCATTCACTGCTGCCATGCAGTCAACATGGACACTGCGAAAGTGCATGCATGAAGTGAACATCCCTACACAGTTACAGGTTTTTGTGATTCAGCAATTCTAATGAGTTTTGGCCTCATTTGCATCTTCCCCTTGCTGACAGCCCTGAATCTACAGTATACTGTTGGTAACTGTGTAGGCAGGGAAAGTGAAGGGGAGCCCAATGTTGTACAATCAAGGGAGGGTATTACTGAAATATATATCTGCACAGAGGAATGCAGGTTTTGAATTCCATGTTTCATGATGTTTACACTTTTAGCTGTCTACATTAATTACGAGTACATTGTTCATATGAGCGTGGGGGTGCTAAGCTCTATTTATGTCATGACACTTAAAAAGGAACTGTTGCTATTGTAAATATAATTTTTTAGCATCCAACATGTCCGATAATGTCATAATGTGCGTGGGGTTACATGTTATGGTCTGTTCTGTACAAATGTATGGACATTTATTTGCTCTTGTTTCTGTGTATACTCCTTTCCATGGCTGTATTTGGAAAACGTTTGAATACATGGGCAACACAAACACTGCGTGGAAAACAATTTCTTTACAGCTTGTTGAATTACTCCACCATCTTAATTTGCTTCATTAGCATGCAGTTCAGCTACTTATGCTGTAATTTGCAAGCCACAGAAGTTTACATGTTTGTGCATAAGTGTGCGCTGCTATGCAGAGTTTACTGAATCTAAAACTCTTCGAGGCCATGTGTGCATTGATCATGTAGGCTTTATTGAATCCCCCTGCATGTCTGCGCAACTGTGGAGAAAGGATTAAGTTTTTAAAGGGCACAGTGAACTCAAGCAAACAACAAGTCCACTGTGCCTAATTCTCTAGGCTTCATTATACAGTAATGAAGATGATTTTAACCTGGTGACTTACGACAATTGTGACCAAATGAAATGCCTCTCAGTCATCTGTATAAAAACCCAATAATATAACATGTATGACAATAAACATGCATTATATAGGTTAGAATGTAACTGATATTTTTATTAATATTGAATACCCTAACCTTCTAAAACAGACCCAACTGATAGAAGCATTTAAAATCCTGAACCAACCTGAAAAAACGCCAGCTCTGAATAACCTAATCATACCCTACAATAACCTCAGTAGTTTGCGTTCCTCAAATAAACTTCTAGTTCAAACAATCAAAGCCAATAATGTAGGCGGCGACTCACTCTTCACCAATACCATTGGAAAAATATGGAATTCCCTCCCTCCTAGTCTCACCTGTAACACCTCTCTTAATTCTTTCAAAAAAAAACTACATCTCCATTTAAGGACTAACTGGCTCTGTCAGTGCTCCAATCCTGACTAATCCTTCTCTCCTTTCTACATAGATCTTCCCCCGTGGGCCCCCACCTCTTTTGTTTTACTTTTTCTCATCTCTTCTTAACTAAAGAAGTTTAGTCCTCAATAGCAGAATATCTACTCCGGAATCTGTGTTGATTTTTTGCATATTCATTATTGTATAATATTTTTACTCTTTTAATGTTTATTATTTGAATATAATTACTTTTGTATGAGTGTTATCATTTGTATTATCTTTATGTATTAATTACTGTCACTGTGGAGCTTTTCTCCCCGGGCCTCCGCTGAAAATGGACATGTAATCCAGTCGGACTATCCCGGTCAACAAATGTAAAATAAAATAAACAAATAAATAAATAAATATCAAAATTCTGAAACTTGTCATTTCAGAATTGTGCACTTAAGTTCATAGGTATATACTAGGCTCATGACCACAGGGGCCTTTATAAGCCTTCTCAAGCATCCAAATTGTATCCTGCAAGTTTATGTGCCTTAGAAGTCTTTTAAGTGTTATATGTAAGCTAGTGCAAGATTTACAAGATGCCTCTGTCCATTAGAGACACAAGTGCTATCCAATTTCTCTTTTCAAGGGTGTTAATCAAATCCTGCATCTTGTGCCTGTGAGGTAAATACCTTACCTCTTATACCAGCCTCCAACTCCCCTCTCCCTTTATGCTTTTGGCACATAATCAAATGAGTGAACGTTTCAAATTTTAATCAGTGAATGTTACCAGAATAATTTGTTTTTATTCGTGTTTTTTCCTTGCTGCTTTGCACACATGCATGTGTGTATCTGTGTTTGTGTGGGCCTTTGTTAAGATGCTCTGGTGTCACCTTTTTTATTAACTTAAGGGATGAGGTAAGAAAACAGGCACATTTATGAGGATAAAGAACATTTTCATTCATTTTGCTAACTGCGTGTGCCACCTAAGGCCAAGTACCTCTTGTTCAAGGTGATCCAGGAGCAGTGAATTACTCTTAGCGATACAGCATGAAAACAGAGGCTGAGGGATTCAGACCTTGTAATGTGGGATGATATTATGTGGGATGATATGATGAAGCTATAGTCTTAATCTTCTGTTTTAAGATGAAATCCTTATCACTGAAAAATACACATCATATGGAAAAAAAACTGGACACTAGATGTAAAGGCATCAATAATACATAAATGCTAGTGGGAGGCTGTGAATCAGCCTACTGAAGGATTGCATCCTAGCAGATAAAACCTATAAAGGGCAATTGCTGTGAAAGAAGGCAACTTGGCAATTTCTCTTAGTCAAAAATTATTCACAGATCAGAGTTCAGTTTTCTTGTTAGCATGTACTCAGCCAGTGACTTATTATTTGCAGTACTGCTTAGGCATATCTGTTAAGTACACCAGAAAATAGCAGTCCATGAACAACTAAACCTCTCAAATAAAAACAAATTACATTGACAAAATTTCCACCAAAAATTGCTCAACCAGAAGAGTAGGAACAAAACTTTTAATTATCAAAAACAAAGTTAAGCGCTTTTGTCCTTTTTAACTACATTAGGACTTCATTAGAACAAATACAACAAACACATTTATGCAGGGGGGGTAAGCCCCCCTGTACCCCTCACACTCCCGCTACTTATATATACTAACTCTGAGATCACACTACAGTGGGGAAAAGGGAATATTCCCTTATTCTGACTGTACAATGCTCTTTAACAACAAGTGATGTAAACATTAAAGGTTCCCCTCCCATACACTACATAACAATCTGGTTTGCCAGTTGTTTGGGAGTACTCAGATGTAGTATATCACATTCACTGATGTGATACTCGGTGATGTGACTGTCAGTTAACTGTTATTGTGCTAATGTGGAATTTTGGCAAAGTGGAATCAGTGAATTGCCATGAAGTGTGTTTTTGATGGAAAGAGGTTGACCTATATCTATATATCTACATCTCTCTCTCTCTCTCTCTCTATATATATATATATATATATATATATATATATATATATCTATGGGTCTATACCACGTAGTCTAAGTGCCGTAACTTCGACTGACATATGTTCGAACACATATGTCCGAAGTTACAGAACTTTGACGAGCTATAAAAAAATAAAAACACAATGGACAAATATAAAACTTGTTGTATGCAGGGAGGAAAGCCCCCCCTTCACCCTCCACCCCCCCCGCTACTTAAATATACCAACTCCGAGATCACACAACATTGAAGTGAATGGAAACCTTTCCTTATGGAGAATTCCATTCACACGGTTGAACATTTACAAATTCGAATATATGGCCTTGACCATATGTCGTTCGAAATTGTGAATGTTTGACTACATGATAGGACCCCTATATATATATATATATATATATATATATATATATATATATATATATATATATATATATATATATATATACACACACACACACACATATATATATATATATATATATATATATATATATATATATATATATATATATATATATATATATATATATACATACATATATATATATATATATATATATATATATATATATACACACACACACACACACACACACACACATATATATATATATATATATATATATATATATATTTATTTTTTTCATATTTAATCAAACATTGATTTGTCATGGATGGAGATGTATTTTTTCATGGTATATAATTAAATTGTTGTGACCATAAATTCATAGTGAAAGTTCCTGTTTTATTAGGAGTTTGTTTAAAACTTGATTGATTGTATATTGGCTATGTGATTGGTGGATCCATAAATGGTTTGGTGGAGATGGTGAGCTTTAGTTCTTATGAACTCTTAATGTAATTAAAAAGGAAGAAAGCACTTAACTTTTACTGATTTTGACAACTAAAAGTTTGTGCCTGTTCTCTGGGTCGAGTGTTTATTGGTGGAAATATTGTCACTGTCTTTTCCTTTATGTCTGTGAACTGTTTATACTGGTTAAGTAAATTGTACCATAACCAAAGAAGTACCCATATAGTAGTCTGAACACTTGTACTTAGTATGTTTAATTGGACTAGATGGTTTCAGTCCTGAACTCTGCTGTGAGGGACACATGAGTGAAGTTTTCACTTAAATTCTTGGTAGCTTTGGAGGTAGAATATCTTCACTGTCCCAACCTGTAGTGCCTTTGGAGTTAACTATTATATTATTGTATACAGGGATCTCAATTTGAGGGCGGTTCCCTCCTCACTTGGTCCCATAATGTTCATTTCCACTCTAATTCTTTTCTCCTTCTGAAAGAATGCAGTTTTGACCATTAATTTGCAACTGAATGCCACATTCATTTTTATCACAGTTGAGAAAATGACTTATACTCACCTAAATACAGAAAACTGCCTGGAGGAGAGTTTTGAGTTCAGATTTAAAAGTCCTGAATGCTATTGCACAGGGACTTTTGTACTATAGCAGGACAAGTAGAGCCTGTCTGATTCATAAACCCCAGTAGCAGCATGGGGCAGGACTGCACAGCACCCCTTACATGATTCTGATAAATGGCACCCCAGCCACCTCTTTCCTATGCTAATGACCCCAGTCCCTGAACATACACCATTCTGAAATACCTTAGTAGTGCTGTACATGCTGGGTTATCATTGCATAAGCTACAGGACTCCAAAAACACACAAGCAACTGTTGCAATGGCTGCTGGTGGAACAATCTTATTCTCCCACTGTATGTTGCTCATGGGACAGCACTGAGCAGCACAGAAGCACTGACACATCAGAAAACCATTCCTACAGCTGAATTGCATTGTAAGAATTCTCCACTTAACAATATGGTCCTATACAAACAAGGTCCAAGCAAACCTGCAAACACACATAACCAGCCCTGACCCCCATGAAGCTGGTGAGCTCCCCTAAAGGGAAGCATGCAGTTCATCAGATCCTATCATTACTGTAATTTGATAATGACCCTAGTGCCACAATCCACAGTCATATGCAATGTCTATGATTCATCCATGAATGACAGTTTTTCACACCTGAGACATACATCACTATAGTCTAAGGCAGTGCGGTACTGAACAGCATGCTTTATCTATTACTTAATATAGTTACCTAGTACTGCAATGTATATAAAATCTGCTGCCCTAAAGAGAAGTGCTCTGAAGTGCTGTAAGGCAGCATAGAGCTACCTTCAAGACCTGAGCACAGGAGAACCTGGTGCGCATTAGCATAGTAAGTGATCCCGTGTGACATTCAAGAAAAGAGGTCAGTGTTTGCTCTCCCTCCTAGGAGTACCAAAATTCACTTCTTTGAATCAAAATAGTCACTCATGGCATTCTACAGATAGTGCACAGAAATGCACAGTATGCATTACAATTTTGTGCGATATATTTAAGAACACCAGGGCTTGTATTTATACTTATCAAAATATAGAGAGATAATGACTTGTTAGTCAAACCAAGTCTGACATTCATACTTACTAAACTGCATTTATTCACTGAAATTCTAACCATACAGTCTAAACACTTTGTTTTCTAAGTTACTGACACAGTGGACCTCATTTGCCAGATTGTGTCATCTTTGTGATAGCCAGTAGACTACTGATTTTATGAAGGGAACTCACAGTAGAAGTCACATTTTTGCAGTATATTGCATTCAGTGAGTAAGTCCATAAACTCATCAAACCCGTCCAAGGTTATTATGGTGGGATAATCTAATGGTCCCGCAAATAAAAACCTTATATCTATTCCATAGTTTTAGCAGAGACTATAACATGCTGCCATTTTTGTGTAAGAGTGACGTATCACCTTAAACACTGGATGTTTGTATAGTGAAGCCTGCCACAGCATTATGTCGATTCTCTGGTACAGACTACAATGTCTGTTAGTTTGCTTTACTTTGATGCTGATGTCACACCATAAAAAGTGGAAGAAAAAAGATACAGTATATGTAATTACTCCAGAAGCTACATTTGTCCAGTCCCACAGCAAGGTTACCAGGGGCACATGCAGTTTAAAGAGCCTATATGTATTTTCTTGACATTTGTCATTGCTTCACGCCTACATCTCTCAGTTTCAACAAAATACAAACATTTGTACCAGAATGGTCCCAGAAATCACCTCCCAAGAGGTCATAGTAAGACTTAAGAGTGCAACTACTTTACTGTGGGTGCTTGGGAAGTGCCCATCTTACCACTACATCATCAACCAGACCTCTGTCTGGCCAAAGCAGTCTTCTATGCCACCAGCATTCCCTGAGTTAATTGGTTTTATTTAAAATATAAAGCAGAAATTTTGTGTCAAAGAATCTTTTCACAACATCTCTCCTTTTTTCCAAGAGAAAAAATACAATATCCAAAGGTTTATTTTACAACTCATGGTGTGTGTTCCTATTTTTGAAAATATGTTTTCACTGCTGCTGTACCTTTGATTTTGTAAAATATGTGTGTAGTTTAGAAAATTAAAAAGAAAACTGATTACAAAGAATGCAGTATGTAGAACTCATTTGGTACTCTATAGACAATCACGGTGGTGGGAAACGTATCTAAATATCTGCACAACTTACAGCATGAATAACAATTTAACATCTGCAATCTTTTAAATATGCAGATTTTGTGATTACTGTTATAATAATTATAACATTATTTTTAAAATTAAAAGGTTCTACATCAGACAATGTCCGCCTCAGATGTGCAATCACTAACAAGATTATATGTCACATTTGCATTGCTTGGGTCTGTGCCAAAGCATATTAAGAATGAGTAATGTCTTACCACAATTCATCTATTATTTATGATGGTAATCATAGGACCCTTTATGGGCTTGACTACAAAAGGCTCAGGGGGATAATTAGAAGTATTTTTCTTGCCCGATTGCTTTAACAGTATTTACTGTCCTATCCCAAAAAACAGCACACCTTTGCGTGTCTGTAACAGCTTGCATAAGCTTTAACTTTATTTTTTATTCACTTTCTCTCCTTCTAACAGGTTAATTAGGAACCATCTTTATATTTCCTATGGAAGGTATCGAAATCTCATGTGCATGTAAACATTAGGTTGGCAGGAATTACCCCTGTTGCAGGACGTATTGCACTCTTGGCTCCTTTTATGACCGAGAAACCTTGTTGCGTCTGTGACACATCTTTCATATTTCCAATACTATTAACTTTTCCAGTTTTGAACATAAACCTTTCTACTACCTTGTTTGCCTGAAAAGTGCTGAAAAGAATTTTGTTCTTAAAAATGAAACTGCTTTTTACAATTGTTATGTAATTGAGTTTTCCCCTGGACTACACCCAGCTGGACTTTCATCAACAAAGACAATAACTAATTAAATAAATAGATGTATAAGTAGGCACAATAGCACAGCGGGTAGCATTGTCATCACTAAGCAAGAAGTTTTCCAGTTTGATTCTTAGCCGGGGGTGCCATCAGTGTAGAGCAGGGGTGTCTATACTTTTTAGTTTAAGGGACCACTTGGCATACTTGGCAAGGTCTGGGGACCACTTTACTATAACTGAAGACACTTCTGCTTTGTATATTCAACACAGTTGAAGGTGTGTCTCAGTCAGAACAAAAACAGATGACAACACTGGATGTTTCAGATTCATTTTTTATTTTCTGTCATGAAAACTAAACTTGCAACTAACAAGATAACATTAAACAAATAGTATCCTTGCTATAACAGGGCGAATGTAAAGGTGCAAATGCACATGAAAGTATTTTTCAACTGTCCTTTCTTCAACAGTACAAATATCAATGCTAAAATACACAACAGTATCCTTGCCACAAGACTGCAAATATAATGGTGCAAATAAGCATATAAGTAGTTTGAGTAATGCCATAATTGTGCAAATCAAGATGTGTCAGAAGACAGAAGTAAAATAGGTTTTCTGATGTGACCTGCAAAATCAGTTAATGAGATTTCTGACATTGCTTGTTTTTGCACAAGTGATCAATGTCTGCACCAACTGTTGATCTGGCAGTATGGACTGCATCTGCCAGATGCACATCTGTGATAACAGATCGTGCTTAACTTTTCACAATCTTCATTCTAGTGAAGAGTTGTTCATAGCAGTATGTACTGCCAAAAAGTGCAGTACATTTCATAACATTTTCTATGATGCTTGGATATGTTAACACAACCTACTGTAGAAATTCAGGAGACTGTTCTCACTGAATGTCCTCTTTAAGTCACTGTTTTTGTGAAGCTCAGTGAGTTCCAACTGCATGTTATCAGGAGCTGCTTATGGATCAACTGCAATATGGTCTCCAAAGATTTTCATATTAATGTATTTTTTATGGAGGTCCCCAAATCTACATTTGCATTCTTGAACATGCTTGGATAACTGGTCACAGTATTTTGTTTAGTTGACTGTATCAGCAGGTCTTGTATTTAGAGTTGAGAAATGAAGCACTTTCAACTTGGACAAATGTATCTGAAGCAGTTCCAGTTTTTGAAAGAATGTAATTACATGTTCATACAATCTATTAACTAAACTGATCCTTCTCCTGTAGTTTCATATTTAAGTCTGCCAACAACTTTGTGATATCTACAAGAAAAGACAGGTCATTTAACCAAAGATCATCTTCCAAGAACATGGAATCTTTACCTTTGATAAACATGAAGGATTTTATTTTGCCACACAGCAACAATCTATGCAATGCTCCCTTCTCATACAACAGACTCGACAGATGTAAATCACATCATCATGCTGCGCAACTACTTCTTCAAGAAAGGCTAAAAAATTACCAGTGATTCAGACCCCGTGATCTTATGAAGTTAACAATTGCAATGACATTTTCTGTGATCTCTTTAATTTCAAATGTTTTGGCACACAGGTTCATTTGATGTATTGCACAGTGATGTGCAAGGAGTTCTGGTGGTGATGATTTCATTAATAAAGTTGCAAATCCCCTTTGTTTTTCTGTCATGGAAGGAGCACCATCAGTTGTAACCCCACAAAGTTTTGCTTCAGTGAGCTTCATTTTCCTCAAGACCTGTTTCACTTGCTCAGAAATGTCCTTCCCTGTTGTAGTGCCCTTCATTACACAAACAACAAGCAGCTCTTCCAGTACATCAAAAGACCTGGTGACTTCTCAAACAAACATAGTCAGCTGAGCAGTGTTTCCAACATCATTACTTTCAATTGGCAAACAGAAGAACTGACAATGTTGTAGTCTTCTATAAAGATTATCTTTGATGTTTGCGGACAGGTCCTCCACTCATCTTGCTATGGCCTGATGGGAGAGGCTCAGATTTCCCACTGTTAACTTTTTTCCTCTGGACAGGCCTCATTTGCAAATACGTTAAGGCAAAATTCTCTATTTGAAAATGGCTTCCCTGTTTTTGCTATTAGTTTTGCTATCAAATATCTAACTTTCACTGGCATTTCACTGTTATGGCTTGCAGCTTTGAAAAGTGGTGGCTGGCTGTTAACAGCTTGCTTCACGGCTTTTATTCTGTCAGTCCTCAGTTGTCCAGTGAAGCTCTCAAATTTAGCTGCATGCTTTTTAGTGTAATGGCACTTACTCCTTGGCACAGCTACAGCTACAGTTTCTTGATAAATCAAACACAAATTGACACCATTTTTACTTAGACTGCTAACTTTTGAAAAGATGACTTTCACTATCAGTTTTTCTTCTCTTAGTAGCAGGCATCATTTTGATAAGTATTTGAGGGGAAAAGGAACCAAGAGAGACATAAGGCAAACTGGCCAACTTCCTTCCATACAAGATGGCTCCTCCAAAGCATTCTGAACTCACACTTTGAAAATCTGCCCATAATAATCCAGAATTAACCCCATAAAGGCCCTCAGCATGACAGTAGCTGATGCAACTCTTAACTCCTTGACAAAACCCTGCATATTGCCTACCCATAAAGTCATATCAAGGGTCGGTATATCCCTGAAAAAAAGGTACATTTTCCAAGTACACTACTGCCGTTTGTGAAGAACATGAGATAATTCCACAGTAATTCAGTTGCTGCTCAGTCATGCACTTATGATCACATCCTATGTGCTTTAATTAGCAATTAAACCTTTTCCAATTCAGCCACAGCAGTCTAACTAGCACAAAACCCTTCAACAGATGATTAAGCATGGATGAGAATGTAATGCATTAACAGATGTGTAGTTTTCCCTACTCTTAACAGGTATGGAGCAGGACAAGAACTCTGAAATTGCATTATGTTCTCACACAAACTACCACATGATCACTGTAGGTGTAAAAAGTAAAAAGTTGAGGTAAAAAAACATAACGATACAAATCATCCCATAATTACTGCAGGTCAAAAAAGAGAAGATGTGAGGTTAAGTGAACTAAATAACTACATTAATCAATTACTGTTTTGAATCCTTAAATACATCAATACCACTGCAGGCAGAAAACCGAAAGATCACAGTAGAAGAACTGAAGTAATCATGTTAACATTTCATATTACAATGTGTTTCAGTTTAGGCAGATGCAAGACTGAACATCAGTACAGGAGGCGGTAAGACTGAACATCAGTTCAGGAGGCAGTGAGACTGAACATCAGTGCAGGAGGCAGTAAGACCGAACATCAGTGCAGGAGGCAGCAAGACTGAACATCAGCGCAGGAGGCAGCGAGACTGAACATCAGTGCAGGAGGCAGTAAGACTGAACATCAGTGCAGGAGGCAGCAAGACTGAACATCAGTGTAGGAGGCAACAAGACTGAACATCAGCTCAACTGCTGAGGAAGAGTCGCTCTCAAATAATCTCCCTTCCACTGCTCAGTTATACACAGCAAATGTGACAGCATTCCTAGCACACACCCCAGAAATGCATGACAAGTCAGAATGACTTACAAAAGTGGTAATGAGTGCACTGAGTAAACTAACTTAGCAAATAATTCAAACATACATAAACACAGGCAAATCTAAAATATGCACAGTATAAGCATTTGCATACTTAACACATAAACAGCAATCCATGGAATATGCACCGATTCAACCCTCCCCTACACCAAATACAGTAGGGTGCTCAACGCAAATATAGGGAAAGCAAAAATAAGTCTGTCAAATATGTAACCTATGCACGTTGTGCATACCAACCAATGAATTATGTACAGATTCAAACTTCACCCCCAATTAAAGCTGGTTACTTTTAGTAGTTGCCTTTACTCATAATCTTTTTTTTCTCCCTTAAAATGAAAACAGTGATACAGGTTTAAACATCAAAACAGGCTGCTTCAAATTGCACTCTGTGAAGTCAGTTGTAGCACCTTCCACCCACAGAAACTGTTTTGAAAATCTTCAGTGATTTACCAGGAAATCCCAAGCTGTACAACCACAGAGAAAAAAATGTGATGAAACCAGGAACCACATCTCTGTAGTGCAAGAATTCTGTCCAAAAACAAAAATAATTGGGAAGCTAGAATACAAAGGACCAAAATCAGGGACAGATTTTACATTTTGCTCTTATAAACTTATAAAGTTGGTAGTATAACAGGTTTTTCATTGTTAAATATTGCTCTGATTTGCATAAAAAACTTGCTATCATAACATGTTTTAGACTGGCATGCATTTTCTTGATACTGTGAACTCTGACCCCAAAAGAGTAATATTTAGTGACTTCAATCTTTCATTATTTGCCAGAAAACCACAAAGTTTATGAGGAACAGAAAAAAATGAGACAATAAAAATCCATACCTCTTCTACACTTGTGAAATGTCCACTCACACTGCCCTCTTAACCTCTGTAACAGTGCTCAAACATGTTACACTTGCCAGGACACCACATATTTTATGAGATACAGACTAGAAAGGAGGCAGAAGTGTGGATATGTCTCATCTTCAGCAGCACTGTAACCAGTACTGCACTATAATTCACAGAAAATCAGTTAAATGATACCATTTTCCATTGATCCCTTCAGCAATTTAACCATATATGCACAATCAGTAAGTGACACCATTTCCCCATCAGTTTCTTCTGTAGTTCAACCATGTATGCGCATGCTCTTAAATGACACCATTTCTTCAGCAATCGTTTCAATAATTTGCACTTGTATGCACAAACACTTAAATGGCATAATTTCCCCATCAATTACTTGAATTGTTTAACAATGCATGCACAAGTACTTAAATGACACAATTTTTCCCATCATTCCTTTCAGAAGTGTAACCATGTACTCCCAAGCACTTAAATTACACCATTTCTACATCAGTCCTTTTAGTAGTATAACCATGTATCCACAAGCAGTTAAATTACACCATTTCCCCATCAATCTTTCAGTAATTTAAGCACGTATGCATAAGCACTTAAATTACACTATTTTTCCATCAATCTCTTGAGTAGTTTAACCATGTAGGCGCAGGCACTTAAAGTGACACCATTTCCTCATTGATCCCTTTACAGACACACACACACACACACACACACACACACACACACACACACACACACACACACACACACACACACACACACACACACACACACACACACACACACACACACACACACACACACACACACACACACACACACACACACACACACACACACAGTCACTCTGCATTTTGACTTCACTCAAGCACCCATCACTCCTCCAAAGAAAGGACTCGTACACCAACATTACATGCATACAAACAAGCAAACATACATGCACTTAAGTTATATCTAATATACACACACACACACACACACACACACACACACACACACACACACACACACACACACACAGACACACAGACACACTCACACACAGACACACAGACGCACTCACACACATTCGCACTGCATTTCAACTTCTCTCAAGCACACATCACTCCTGCAAACAAAGGACTCATACACCAACACTACATACATACAAACAAGCAAACACACATGCACTTAAGTTATATCTAATATGCATTCACACACACACACACACACACACACACACACACACACACACACACACACACACACACACACACACACACACATGCGCACATTACTTACACAGCTAGTCTTCCCCAAAAAAGTCCAAATCACCACAAGCACCCACAATGAAACAAAAATTACACTGCTCTTTATTTCGCCAGTATGCTTCATATATTGCTGTTAAAGTATGGATAGCTGGGAAGTCACTTTTGAAGTTACAAAGTATAGTTACCGCACATAGGAAGTTAAAGATTTTTAATGTTTACAGGATTGGGGCATGTCGTGGACTGCATATGATGCTTCGGTGGGCTGAATTATGGCCCACAGGGCATCAGTGGGACACCGCAGATGTAGAGTTTGCATGTCCCACCTGCGTCACATGAGGTTTCACTAGTTTCCTTCCCATATTCTAAAGACATGCAGGAGGTGGACTAGCTACACTAAATTTGCTGTAGGAGTGAGTGTGTTTGGTGTTGAAGAGCAACCACAGCAGGGCTAGCCAACCAGGGGTGTGAACATTGTCTCTTGATGATTGTCATTGTTGATGCAACACCCCAACCCATGTGCAAAAATGGAAAAAGGAGCTATGGATAGATAGTTGTATAACTTTTTTGTGGTAATGTTTCTCGACTAATGTTTCATCATATCCCGGAACCTGAAAAAAGCTTGTGAAATACTGAGATAATTACTTTTGGCAAGTCCAGATTATTTACTGAGCAGGACAAGCAAATATGAAGTACCATTAACTGCACTATAAAAATGCATGCTGACATGCTACAAAGCTAACTTCAGCAACTCTGGCATGTGAATTGGAGCATTCATATTTTCATGAACATTACGTAGGTTTTCTGTCAAGGGGCCCATTTATAGAAAAATTATTCTTTCCTCCACTAGTGCCTATGTTTTCAGAATTTTCCATTGTGACTTATGAAACATCCCTGTGAAATTCTTCATAATTTTCTTAGATGATTACTCTATTGTTTTTCAACATATACTTTTCTGCATTCTGTGTATTTTACCTTTGCAAGTTTCATACTTCATTTACAGATTCAGGTTTTCAGGTTTCTTTTCTGTTTTTGTGCCAGCTAACCTGCACACAAAAGTATTTCACTTTTTGTTAAAAAATTATTTTACTCTTAGTTTTTAATAAAGTTAATTTTTGAAACTGTATATTTAGCTGTCATTTTTTTTCTTTTTATAATGAACAATGATGTGATACACCCTGGGATTTGGAAACACTGCGGCCATGATCACAGCTAGCCCTACTCTGATTAATGTGCATACAGCTCCGATGCTCATTAACACAGAATGTGGCCAGACAGGTGTATACAATGAGCAGTTCATTAAAAATCCTGCCCACACCTACATCAAGGACAACAGGTAGAGGGTGCAGGAGTATGGTGTGACCACAGGACAAGTGCTCTTCTGTCTTGCATGAGCCCTGAGGGAACTTGTTACAGTCTTGCACATGTATTGAAACAGCAAACAGAGGTTTGTGTGACAATGTGGCAATCTATTTTTTGACAATTATTTTTATATATCCCCGGTATTCAATAACGCCTACACTAATTGTACAAGTGTACACTGTTCCAAGTGAACAAACAGCACAGGCATAGCTCCCACCTTCATCCTCCTAATTTTAGTTTTCCTACTGATTTTCTTGCAGCTTTAAGTATTGACAGGGATTTATAAAGGTTACTACAAAGTGTAGACTATATGTACACATAGTCTAATCTTTCTGAGTGACTAGAAAGCACAAAAAATGGGGTAGGGATGTTCTTGAATACATACCATGTTCAGTTAGTGCATATTTAGTGTAGACTTTATTGAATCTGTCCCATACCACTCTGAGGGATGGTAGTGACACAATCAGGGATGTGGAAGACAATGGACAAGGGGGCATCAGTAACACAGGTGTGTGGTTCAGCCGGTGGGGTGGAGGTGAGTGTGGCATCTGGGAACAACACTGGCTGTGATGTTGCTGGTGATGATGTAGTAGCCACTTGAGGTGGCAGTGCTGCTGGTCTGGTTGGTGCTGCATATAAATGTATAATAAAAGAAGAGAAACAAATAAAAGAAAACATGCAAGAGTAGGAAGAAAAAAATGTTTAAATGCAATGACAAAAAGCAGGAACATCATTAGAGTCTGACTTCCTTTACTTCTGCTATAATGCAAAGTCCATGAAACATTCATCCCATTTTAATGACGTGCCTTCATGCAACAACTATGGGAATCGAACCCACAAACTTCATCAATAGCATCGTTGAAAGCACTTAGCTTAGAGGCTGAGCTACAACAGCAGTTAGGACAGTAGCCTTCATGGCAACACACAATAGTTGTGTATTACACACTTGTAGAATGAAAGCATACAATCTCAATGGAAGATGAACCAATTCCCTTCATTTGTATTGGTGAAGACACTCATTTATAAGCTGAGCTACAGGAGCAGTCAAACAAAATGACTTTAGGGAAGCACAGTAAATGTGTCACACACTACTCAGTACTGGCATAACCAGTCAGGAGGAGAAGGTAACCACACACAATACAATTCCAGTCTCACGACCTACTACATCAGCAAACCAAACACATAAACACACAAAAACATACTCGGAGGCCCTAAATAAAAATCTGCCTAAGCAACAGAGACCTCCAAAGCAGACACCCAAGCAACCGCTACCCCAAAACAAAACACGTGCAACACATAGTTCACAAAGCCAGTGTGCCGAACAGTCACAGCCCTTAAGGCTAAACAACACACCTGATACACTTGTAATAGGTGACTCTATTGTCAGGCACACTGATGTCCCACTCACCAGGCTGAACAAGGAGAAGGTCACGGTGAGCTGCCTGTCGGGCGCTAGGATCCGCCACATAAAACAAGCACTCAGGTCACTCCAAGGCAAGTACAAATATGACTCAGTCATTGTCCATGCTGGTGTGAATGACCTGAGACGTACCTCCCTGGACTACATGAAAAGAGACATAGAGGAGCTCTCTGAGCATGTAGCCCAGGCCGGTATGACCCTGACCTTGAGTAGCATCTTACCCTCTCCAAGAATGATGCCACAATATAAAGACAAGATGATCAATTTCAACAATTGGCTGAATTACTGGTGTCATTCTAAGGGGGATCCATTGCCTGTCAGCCTGGGATGACATGCTTGACAAGCCACTTTGCTTCGCTAGGGACAGCTTGCACCTGTCACCCCTGGGCTTTCGGATATTGGCAAAGGCTCTTGCCACCCCCATAGTGCCATTTTTAGGCAAGGCTCAAAAGACAAACCCACCTCCATAGGTATCACAAGGGATAAGAAACTAAGAGTAATGCTACTCAACGCCAGAAGTCTAAACCTCAAGATGCACGCACTCAAAACTCTCCTCAGCATGGAGAACATCGATATCTGTGCAGTAAAAGAAACCTGGTTCAAGGCTCCCGAGAGCACCCCAGCACTACCAGGTTATACCTCATACCATACTTTTCGGCCCCAAAACTCAGACTGAACCACAAAAGGAGGGGGAGTATCAATATTCGTCAAAGATACCCACACCTCTAGGTTGGTGGCACAGCACAAAGCATAGGAGACTATCCATGTGCAACTAACAGTGGGTAAAACTGCCTTTCAGTTTATAGCCTGCTACAGACCACCCTCCCAAACTCAGGAACCCCACTCTGCTTTCCCGAAAACACTATAAGATATGAAGGTCTCTCCAAACACTATTATATTGGGCGATTTCAACTACCCAAACATAGACTGGGAGCACTACTCAAGCCCTAACGCCTTAGCCCAAAGGTTCCTAGAATTTATAAACTCAAATGCTATGAAACAAATTGTCACCACTCCCACAAGAGGGGAAAACATACTGGACCTGATCATCACCAACATGGGGACTCTATGCTCCAGACCTGAGGTATATCCCTCACCGGTAAGATCGGACCATAAATTAATCTCACTGGATATCCACATCCTGACCCCCACCCCTTGCCCAGGAAACCACAGTGAAAAACTTCTCTAAAGCAAACTTCACACTCCTCAAAACCGAGGTGGAATCCTTCAAAGCCCCCGGGCCAGTAGAAAATATGGCCCAAACAGCAGAATCCTTTATAAACGCATTCTATGGACACCTTCAGGAATGCATGGGTCATGCAATCCCAAATAAAACCAAGACCCAATCCCCCAAAGGCAGGCGTCCTGTCTGGTGGACCCCAGCCATAAATAAACTATACAATAGAAGAAGGAAGCTACATGATAGAGCAAAATCCCTAAAAGGGAAGGCATCGCTGATCAGTATTAGCAAAAAACTACGGTCCCTCATAAAATCATCTAAGGCCAGCTTCGAGAGAAAAATTGCACAGGACACTAAAGATAATCACAAGGCTTTCTTTAGCTATGTTAGGAACCTGGGTGGTAACTCCCAGATATGCTCAGAGTTAGTCCAAAATGACAAAAAATACACTGAACTCACAGACATTGCCAACATCCTGGCTGACAGGTTCAGTGCAAACTCCCCCCCACCAAAAGAGCAAATATCTATCCCAGCAGAGTGCTGCTCCCCCTGACATCTCAGATGCTCAGGTAAGAGCCACCCTCTCCAAAGCGAAAAACACAGCATCAATGGGTCCAGACGGTGTCCCGAGCTGCGTCCTACATGAACTCCAAGAAGAGCTGAACCCCAACATAAAGCTACTGTTCAACCTCAGCCTTACTACAGGATATGTACCCAAAGAATGGCGTACAGTAACAGTGGTCCCTCTCCACAAAGGTAGTGCCTCAACGGACCCTGGTAACTATTGCCCCATAAGACTGACTAGCTTGGTCTGCAAGGCTATGGAGAGGATCATCATGGAACTCATAAATAAAGATATTGGGGACCTACAGACACTGGATCCTACCCAATTCGGCTTTGTTAAGGGTAGATCCTGCCTCTTAAACCTGGTCGATTTCTTTGAATCAGTCACCAAGGCCATTGACGAGGGGAAGGTGGTCCACACAGCCTACCTGGACCTTGCAAAAGCCTTCGATACAATACCCCACTCGGGCATCATAGATAAGCTCTCCAGCTTAAATATAAACCCCTATGTCATTAGATGGGTTGCAAACTGGCTCAAGGACAGAACACACATGGTCAGAATTGCTGGAGCCATGTCAGACTCCAAACCAGTCACAAGCAGCGTCTCACAATGCTCAGTCCTGGGACCTCTCTTGTTCGGTATATATTTCTCGGAGGTACAGGCCAACACGGGTGGACTATGGCTGACCAAGTTCGCAGATGACTGCAAACTGGGCACCATAATCGACTCTCCAGCTGACACAAGCATCCTCCAAAATGGTCTCATAGAGACAGACAACTGGTGCCAGAGCCATGGCCTCAAGCTCAACGCCAAAAAGTGTATAGTCATCCCCTTTGGCAAAAACAAAGTGTCCATAAATTACCACATAGGTGGTAACCCATTAAGTACGGAAGAAGTAATTAGGGACCTGGGGACCCAAGTTGATAACAATCTCTCATTTGACAATCACGTGGCCAAAGTGGTTAGAAAAACCTTCTATATAGCCCACCTTATCATGAAGGGATTCACATCTAGATCAAGGGAGGTCATTGTGCCTCTTTACTCATCCCTCATCAGGCCTATAATAGAATACAATGCCCCATTCAGGATGTACCTTACCCGACACCTGCAGCAACTAGAAAGACCCCAAAAGTACCTCACCAAGAGGATCAAAGGGCTCAAACAGATGCCATATGCTGCTCGGTTAAAGAAACACCAGCTCTACTCAGTTGCATACCTCCTACTTAGAGGAGATCTGTGCCTGACGTATAAGGCCATGTCCAATCCGGAATTGATGGACATGCTTCCCCTCAGAAAATCCAAATCCCTTCGAGCTACACGCTCGAGGGTCTTGAACCTCAGCACAGAAATAAATAGGACATGCTGGAGGGACAGATTCATATCCCAGAGGCTCCCTTCACTCTGGAATAGAATCCCAGTCCAAGTTAGGCACCCAGTCCAAGTTAGGCAGAGTCCCTCACTGTCTCCCTTCAAGAGGAATCTTGATGAGTGGATGGGAGATCGTAGGTTTACCCCGGGGATCACTTCTATGTCACGGTTAGCCAGAGGCACAGTAAACTAACCTTGAAAAAGGGCATAGTAAAACTCATTTAAAATGGGTGGCGAAAGCCAAACACACTCTGGCTAGGCTTACAAATGCCCTAGGGCAGATAGCCTAGTATGAACCTATGAACCTATGAACTTGCAGAATGAAAGAATAAGATATCCAGTAATGACTCCTCAGGACACCACCTTCTGGATCTAAATTCATTATCGATAGACATACATGGCAGTGGAATGATTTGCAAAAAGAAGTACTCAAATTTTGGCAGTCATACCTCATTTTGCATTGATGGTAATCTCATGTGAATGGCCTGTGCCAGGCAAAACCAGTATAACTATTGCTTGTTAGTGGTTGTACATAATTGTTGGAAGTGTGGAATATGGCAGTCTAGCTCCTTGTCATATAATAAACAGTGCTAGTACTCAGAAGTTGCAAATGAGCATCGACAGTGCTCTTTGCAACCTGGTGTGCACAGTATGAGCATAAAAATAAATGATTTGGAAGCCTACATGTGCATGAGTGAGGAGTGTTTATCTATTTTTTTAGCAGATTAAAGGGTAAAACAGAAAGTATAGGAAAGAAATGAAAAGGGGAAGCAAATACAAAATAAGGAAAGCAACTAAAGAATGAGCAGGCGGGAGAAAGGGAATGTGTGGAAAATATATATATTTTTGTTTGTGCAATTGGTGACTGTTTTATGCATAAAGAAAGATAAGTTAGGGAAGGAAGTAAGGGAAGTAAGAGGAAGGTAAGAGGATTAGGGTAGGTAGCAGAGAAAGACAGGCAAGAGTGAAAAGGTGTGTGGTATCACAATGAGGGATGGGGAACACAATGGTAAGGGAGATATCAGACAAACAGATGGGAGACAATAGTGAGGGGGCTGTACAACAATTTAGGGTGGGCACTGACACAAAAAGGGAGGGAAACATCAGGATGGCGGGGGAGAGAATGGAGTTCTACAGCTCATCGCTGGGCCTTTTCTCAGACTGTGGAGAGCATGCTGGGTAGGGACTCAACTCTATGAGATGTCAGAGAAGGGTTTACATCTGGCCAATTCAGGCATCTAACTTTCTGTTAATTATATCCCCCATAATGTCTGCTAGCTACTGATAGGTAAAAAAGTGTCACCTCTACTGGGACTGTTACTGGTGGGCAGAACAGTCCCAGCATCCAGTGCAGGGCTACCTGTAGTGGGTAGTGCAGGTAGGGCAGGAGGTGGAGGTGACTGTGGCAGGCTGGGACCCAGATTGGATGCTTCTGGTAGTGGTGGGATTGCTGTTGCCACTTGGACTGGACCAACAGGACCTGCCTGAAGGATGTGTGTGGGTCTTGATGTTGCTGTTAACATAATAGTAAAATAAACTGAGAGAAACAAAATGATAAACAAAAGAAATATACATAACAGAAAGGAAAGTGACAAAGAGGGAAGTGGAGAGAGAGAGAGAGAGAAATAGGATGCAACGATAAAGCTTATACGTACTTGTCATATGATTTACACCTAATATATTGGGTATATGTATCCATTATTTTTTAAGCTGTTATTAACTGAGTAAGTGTGACCAACTGTCTGTTTTCTTTACCAATTTGTTTTCTGCTCTTCTTTATGTACCCAGCTCTCCAACCTGCCTGTCCTGTATTAGGAATTGGGAACTTGCCCATCTGAAGACCAAGACTCTTATACTTTCCTAAAACCTAAGGGGCTAAGAATAGAGCCAAACCTCTCCCTGAGCTTCATTCCTTCAAAGGAACAAGAAAATATGTCTACAAGAAAATTGTTTGTAATTAATAGACTTGTTTAAACTAATAATAAAGCAGGTTTAAAGAACACTCACTTCCTAGCCAGGGCAGCCAGGAGTCAAAAGCCATCTCTTCTCCCAACTACCATACCCTCCCCTTTTATAGCCTCTGTATATATTTCTCCTGTCCCCCCTTCTCTTCTAGAGCTGCTAACCCCTATGAGTAGCCAAGATTGCAATATATCCTATTGAACACTAGGTGGCACCCTTTTTCCCAAGATTAATCTCCTTGAACACATATCTTACTATCTTAATATTTAACTCTCAGGCATCCAGTATCTCCTATATCTATCTTTCCTGCTGTCCCACTCCATCCTTCTACCTTACACTGTATATCTCTCACCCTACCCTCCCAACCATCTTTCCCCAAACTTACCTTAGCAGTCATTACTCCACTGATTGTTCTCCTAGGGTTTAGTCCTTCAATGGCTCTACCCACTCCGTTCGCCCTATGGGATCACTTGGCTCCCCTACCCTGCCCCCAATTGCTACCCACCCCCAGCACCTCTACATTTATCCTCACTAACCACACCCCCAATCTTCACAATCACTCACATGGTCCACCTCCTTAAAGTGATATAACCCACTTCAATTGTTTTTCACACAGACCACATTTAGAACTTATCCTATACACTATCCTATAACTACTACCTCATTATGCTACCTACATCTAGCTCACCACTCGCAAAGATCCTTCTTTTAATTTTACTCCTACCTTTCCTTTTTACACCCTACCTACTTACATTCTATGAATACCTTAACTGCCTAGGATTTCATTACTCCTTAAGGCAAACCTCTACACCAATACTTGTAGTCCCCCATAACAGTACATATGCACCCAACACAACAAACTACCTACCAGATAAGTATCATAGACTGACTCACATCAAATTCTATAGTCCAAGAGCTAGGAAATTCCACAACCTAATATGTAGACTCTTAAAACATACAATGAGAGTACAAGTTCACCCCTTAATAGATAGTGATATCCACCCAAACCCTGGACCAAACTCTTCCACAACTTCAGAGCCCCACACCCCAATGCCTGCTAACACATAATTGCTCACCAGACCCTCTAACTCACTCTTGATAGCTCATTTCAATATTCAGAGCATAAATAATAAAGTTGCCCACCTACATGCACTCATAGATGTACATTCATCTGACATTCTATGTCTTACTGAAACATGGCTCAAAAATGCTACACAAGATAATGAGATTATTCCACCCGGATATAATATCTTAAGGCTAGACTATAAAGCTAAGAAGGGTGAGGAACTAGCCATTCTATATAAATCTGGATTACAGGTGACCCCTATAGATTCTAAACCTCCAGTCACATGTAAGGCTGAAATCCTTAGTACTGTGTAAAACTCCCAAGAACAAAACTAAACCAATACAAAAACAAAAAATGAAAGCGGAGATAATCAGCAAAGGCACGGACTGTTTAATAGAGTAAGCGCTTTTGGCCAAGGAAATACCCCAGCCTTCTTCAGACTAAAACAATACTACACACAGCTGCTCACCTAAAATACATCCACATTGATCAATTAAGCACCAATAAATCAATTAACATGAAACTTGATTTACAGAATATAAATTAATACTCTACATTAAATGTTTTTATAAAATTATTAACACTATTAAAAATATTAAAACCATACCCACATCTAAGAATTCCTTGTGAATGCCCTTCTTTACAATACTATACCATTAATATAAACTTTCCTGAATTTATAATTTACCAAAATTTATGAAGACTTGATACACATTACTAAAGATAAATTACTATAAAAACTTTAAGAACAAAACCACCAAATTCATAAAAATTAATTCCACTCCAATCATTAATAGACTTTAAAGAGTTTAAATACAACACTTTTAGAGATTCATCTCCGCAATGCTTTTAACTTTAAAATACATTTTATGGAAGCATAATCATTTGAACCAGGCAGTAAATGTGCAGATGTTCTAATTTGCCAAAACACCTCTTGTTCTTCCAAGTGTAACTGCCATGGGCCACCCCTAATATCATTTTTAACCTGGTGGACAATCATGAAGGAGAAAGAGTGTTCTGGATAATCTGCAATATGCCTTGCAAGCGCATTAGTTAAGTCCTTCCTCCCTATCGCATACACATGTTCATAAATTCTTTTTCTTAATGTTCTCTCCGTTTTACCTATGTAGAAGGAAGGACATTTCTCGCAGCAAGCAACATACACCACACCCCTGGTTTCACAATTATATTTACCATTAATAAAATAAATATTATTGTTAATATTTACTTTATTCCCAGGCAAGATGTATTTGCATTGAGAACACATACCACATTTCCCCATCCCAGTAACTCTAGCTTTAGTTTTAACTCCACTCATCTCCACCAAATTTTTGAGATTCATCCCCCTTCTATATGTAAACTTTGGTCGTCGTCCCACTACTTTAACTAGCGCTTGATCTTCCAATAATATATTCCAGTTCTTAGAGATGATACCCTTAATGACTTCGTGGTCAATACAATATGTAAAAAGGAAGTTAATAGAAGGTAACTCATTTGTAATCATGTTTATATTATCCTTCTGTAACCCTTGCATAGTACCCCCACCCAAAAGGGGCTTAAAATGTCCTGTTTCTCTTTTAACCTTCACTTCATACATAATTTCTTTAATTAAAATATCTGGATAACCTCTACTGGAAAACATTTCTGTAATCTTATCACATTCACAAATAAAATCCTGTTTGTCAGAGACCATCCTCGCTGCTCTGACAAACTGCCCCTTCACAACACCTCTTTTTTGGTGGAAGGGGTGACTACTGGTGAAGTGTAAATAACTATTTGAATGGGTGGGTTTCCTGTAAATCATGGATTTAAATGAATTATTAACTTTATCCTTACATAATTTAACATCCAAAAAATGAATCTCATTGACTCCTATAGAATAAGTGAATTCAAGAAAGGTGGTCATACTTGAAATACTGTCTAGAAAGTCAGGTACTTGGTTTAGATGACCTTTCCATAAAAAAACACATGTCATCTTGGTATCTGGTATACCAAGTGACATGTTGTTTGAACATCTCATTATTAAATAACCATTGACGTTCCCAGTATGCCATAACGCTATTTGCAAAACTACACACACATGGGGAACCCATAGCTATCCCTGTTTTTTTGGAGGTAAAATTGATCTTTGAACACTAAAAAGTTGTTTGATAACACCAAATCTATGAGAATTTCAACTAAGTACATCTGTTCGTTGCCCGCCTTTTTAAGCAAAATAAAATTTTTAGTCCACTCAATTCCTAATTGATGAGGAATTACAGTGTACAAGTCTCTCACGTCAACCACTAAAAAGATAAAATTCTGGTTGTACTCGATTTTATTAATATTCTCCAAAAACTCCCAGGAGTCTTTACAAATTTGTGACTCATTCTGTAATAGGGGTTTAAGGATGCCATCAACATATTTGGCACAAGCATAAGTGATAGATCCTCTCCCATCCACTATGGGCCTAAATGGGGGATCTACCAAGTTCTTATGAATTTTTGGACTGCCAAATAAAGTAGGGATTCTTGGTGCTGACATAGTTAAAAAATGAAGAATGTTGCCGTCTATACTACCTTCCAAAAAAGGTCATCTAACACACTTCTGATCTTCTTATAGGCTCTATGGACCTCATTTAAACTAGAGTTCAAATAAGTACCTGACTGTAGGTGGTCGAACATCTTTTTTTCATAAAGGTATTCATCCATGAACACGAGACCCCCACCCTTATCGGGCTTCATGACCCTTATTTTACATTCATTAAGCAGAGAAATGAAATCTAACTCATTTTTAGATATATTCCATTTCATAAATCTAGTGGGTATGTGAGAATCAACCATTGCCCATAAATCTATCTCACAAAGTTTTTCAAAAATATTTAACACCCCATATAGTGGAGGATTAAAAACACTAGACACTCTATACGTATTAAGAAGTGCAGGCGTGTTTCCTAAAGTGAAAGCCAAATTCAACTTGCATACAAATAACTTCAGATCTACAACTATATTGACAAGTTTACCCTTTTTATCAGGGACAAATGCTAATCCTTTATAAAAAAAGTCAATAACTGCTTGTTCAACAGTTAACACTGTGTAATTGTAGATCTTGAAGTCCCCTTGTTGGCTCGTAAGAACACTAGGTCCCTTCTTAAGTAAGGATGTCATCTCCTGCGTTGATTCCCCCTTTTCCTCCTTTGTGCACGACCCCTGTTGTTTGTCCTGGTACTGTTGTTGCTCGACCTGTCCCTGACCCTGGAAAAACCCTGGTTGTTATCAGCATCAAAATCTTGTTCCCCTTGATTTTGGTTAACATTTTGATCATTATTAATAGTGGTGTTGTTAACTTGACACCTAATACGTTCACTCCTATGTACAGGCGTTTGATTTTGATCAATAATGTCCTCATTGGTCCCAAAAGAATTACCAACAGGAGAGTCACTATTTCCCCAAGACACTGTTTGACCACCAGGGGGAGGGGGATAAGCCTTTTTATTTGCGTAATCTTTAATGTCTCTGTCCATTTTACGCTTTTTATTTAAAAACAACTTAGAAATGGAAGCTTCAATGCTGGATAGTATTCTTAAATAATCATACTTGTACCTTATAAAATCAACATGGTATTGCAAAAACTACTGTAATTGTACCAAGTCCTCTTCCTAGCCGGTAATCTCCGTATTGCAAAAATGAATCAACGAAAGTAAAAACTCAAAACCCTGTTTATCAAACAGGGCCAACAATTCCTGATGATACACCGAATTGTTAACCAAACCCACAGGATAATGCCATTGGCGCAAACCTTTGGGTATTACTTTCTTAACAATACATTCCTGGAGGTAAGCAACCTCCAACTGTAGTTTCCTACACCGGAACAGTTTATAGTCAAAGGTGTTCAACTTGTCATTAAAAGTACTCACCGGACCTTCCTGATTCGTTAAGGCTTCGTCCGGATTACAGTTAGTGCCAAAAAAATCTTTGTTGGCAAGAAAACTGGCCATTGTCGGTATGGTCGTTTCATTTGTTGCTACATTAAACTGGCCATTGGACTCGTTAACGCCATGTCTAATGCTTCGGCTACTGTCTATTTGCCTAGGAGCACCATTAGCGTCATTGACTTCCTGAACCAGCTGCAGGTTCCTCAGACGACTAGCAGCAGTTGTAACACTATTGGTGTTCGCAACGGTACTAGCTTGTTGTGTAGAAAGGTTCCTCTCTCCATTACTTTCCACTTTTTGCGATAAATCCTCCACCCTGGTTAATAGAAAATTCACCAGGATTGTTAGATTACCCAGAGCATTCACATCCTCGGAATTCTGAATACCTTTGGATTCTCGCACATTGTCCTGCGAGAATAATGGCTGTGACACAGCCCCATTATGCCCAATCTGCTGAAAAACGCCTCTGTTTCCACCAGACATTACAAACTGTGTAAAATTCCCAAGAACAAAACTAAACCAATACAAAAACAAAAAATGAAAGCGGAGATAATCAGCAAAGGCACGGACTGTTTAATAGAGTAAGTGCTTTCTTGAATTCACTTATTCTATAGGGGTTGATGAGATTAATTTTTTGGATGTTAAATTAAGTAAGGATAAAGTTAATAATTCATTTAAATCCATGATTTACAGGAAACCCACCCATTCAAATAGTTATTTACACTTCACCAGTAGTCACCCCTTCCACCAAAAAAGAGGTGTTGTGAAGGGGCAGTTTGTCAGAGCAGCGAGGATGGTCTCTGACAAACAGGATTTTATTTGTGAATGTGATAAAATTAGAAAAATGTTTTCCAGTAGAGGTTATCCAGATATTTTAATTAAAGAAATTATGTATGAAGTGAAGGTTAAAAGAGAAATAGGACATTTTAAGTCCCTTTTGGGTGGGGGTACTATGCAAGGGTTACAGAAGGATAATATAAACACGATTACAAATGAGTTACCTTCTATTAACTTCCTTTTTACATATTGTATTGACCACAAAGTCATTAAGGGTATCATCTCTAAGAACTGGAATATATTATTGGAAGATCAAGCGCTAGTTAAAGTAGTGGGACAACGACCAAAGTTTACATATAGAAGGGGGATGAATCTCAAAAATTTGGTGGAGATGAGCGAAGTTAAAACTAAAGCTAGAGTTACTGGGATGGGGAAATGTGGTATGTGCTCTCAATGCAAATACATCTTGCCTGGGAATAAAGTAAATATTAACAATAATATTTATTTTATTAATGGTAAATATAATTGTGAAACCAGGGGTGTCGTGTATGTTGCTTGCTGCGAGAAATATCCTTCCTTCTACATAGGTAAAACGGAGAGAACATTAAGAAAAATAATTTATGAACATGCGTATGCGATAGGGAGGAAGGACTTAACTAATGCACTTGCAAGGCATATTGAAGATTATCCAGAACACTCTTTCTCCTTCATGATTGTCCACCAGGTTAAAAATTATATTAGGGGTGAACCATGGCAGTTACACTTGGAAGAACAAGAGGTGTTTTGGCAAATTAGAACATCTGCACATTTACCTCCTGGTTTAAACGATTATGCTTCCATAAAATGTATTTTAAAGTTAAAAGCATTGCGGAGATGAATCTCTAAAAGCGTTGTATTCAAACTCTTTAAAGTCTATTAATGATTGGAGTGGAATTAATTTTTATGAATTTGGTGGTTTTGTTCTTAAAGTTTTTATAGTAATTTATCTTTAGTAATGTGTATCAAGTCTTCATAAATTTTGGTAAATTATAAATTCAGGAAAGTTTATATTAATGGTATAGTATTGTAAAGAAGGGCATTCACAAGGAATTTTTAGATGTGGGTATGGTTTTAATATTTTTAATAGTGTTAATAATTTTATAAAAACATTTAATGTAGAGTATTAATTTATATTCTGTAAATCAAGTTTCATGTTAATTGATTTATTGGTGCTTAATTGATCAATGTGGATGTATTTTAGGTGAGCAGCTGTGTGTAGTATTGTTTTAGTCTGAAGAAGGCTGGGGTATTTCCTTGGTCGAAAGCGCTTACTCTATTAAACAGTCCGTGTCTTTGCTGATTATCTCCGCTTTCATTTTTTGTTTTTGTTTTGGTGAAATCCTTAGTACCAAATTGCAACTTAATAAACATAAATCCATCTACACCATCGGTGTTTATCTTCCCCCAGGTAACAATTCTAATGCCCTAGAGGATATCCTTAGTTGGCTATCTAATACCTACCCACAAGAAACCATAGTTCTTGGTGACTTTATTATCAATTGGAAGAGCTGTACCTCTGCACAGCCACCTACTCATATTAACCTATATGGTTTTAAGTAGGAACCCTCCCCGAAGATATAAGGGACCATTCACTGACCTTCATAATCAGATATAAGAGTGACATTCAGAACCTAGCGACCTATAGAACAATAAAGACCAACAAGAATTTTAACCCTGACAGCTTTCAAAAAGAACTTTTGGCATGTGATTGGTCACCCCTGAAAAGCCTATCTCTAGAGGAAGCTGTAAAATACTTCAATTCAAAATTCCTAGCTATTTTAGACTACCACACTCCAACACAAACAATTAGAACCAAGATTAAACCAGCCCCATGACTCTCAAAAGCTACCAAACAAAAAATTCACCTTAGAAACAAACCGTGGGCTACCTGGCGGTCTACAAAAAACCCTTCAGATCAATTAAAGTTAGACAGCTAAGAAATGAAACAAAAAAGCCATATTATTAGACAAACAAAATTTTTACTTTGAGCTCCAACAAACCCACCAAAATAAACAACAAAAATTCTGGTCTGGTATCAATAAACTCTTCCACCCAGGTCATTCAGTCACACCCACCCCTTTAGGCTCTGATCAAGACAATCCCAAGCAAATAGTCAATACCTTTAACACTTTTTTCACAGAGACCATTCAATCTCTTTCCAATCAGCTGTCCCCTGACACATTATCATCAGTCACCTCCATCACTAACACATCCCCATCATTTCACTTTCAACCTGTTCCTACATCCCTTGTCTGTTCCCTTATAGAAAGGCTTATACCTACCACCCTCTCTGCAGACCTACTACCTGCAGAATACCTGCAAAAAGCTGTTAAAGCCATAGACTACCCAATTTTCATCCTGATTAATAGAACAATTACTGAAGGAACTATACCATCAATTTGGAAAGTCTCACACATTATCCCCTTGCATATGGGTGGTAACTCCAACAAATTATCCAACTATAGACCTATAGCCATATTATCTCCACTGGCAAAGATCATGGAGAAATGCATTCATAAACAGCTGTTAAACCACCTAATAGAAAACAAGCTTCTAGCCAACTGCCAACATGGTTTTAGGCCATTTTATAGTACCACCTCTGCTCTTCTATCTTTCTCTGACTGTATTAATAAGAATCGCAGCAATGACACTCTATCCTCAGCCCTCTTCACTGATCTATCAAAAACCTTCGATATGGTTAACCACCACTTTCTCATAAATATACTCAAAAACCTGTCTCTAGACACACTGGCTATTCAATGGTTCCAATCATACCTAGTCAACAGATAGCAGGCTGTCCTATGGGAGAACAACCTATCCTCCCACCTTCCAATTGCCCTTGGTGTCCCTCAGGGCTCCATATTAGGCCCTCTCCTTTTTTCTATTTTTATAAATGATCTAGCTACTGTTATACCTCAAGCTACTTGCATCCAATATGTGGATGATTCCATGTTAATATGCTCGGCCATCTCACCATCTGACTTACAGTTCCTAACACAAAATGTGTTTAACGCAGTCGAGAAATGGCTTCTACATCGATCATCCTGAATCCCAAAAAAAAAAAAAAAAAACTGTTATTATTTACTCCCACCCGTAGGGCCCCCCCCACTTAATTTTACAGTGACATCAAGTAATGGCACTATTATATCTCCTGATTCTACTACTAAGCTTTTTGGGGTGCTAATTGACAACAACCTCACCTTTGATTCCCATATTAACAGTACCATAACAACAGTCAACAAAAAATTAGGATCCCTATACAGGATTAGACCCTTTTTGACCCCACTAGCCAGGACCACCATTGCTCGTACCCACTTAATCTCTACCCTTCTCTATGCCTCACCTATATATACAAAACTATGTAAAAACAACCTGAACAAGCTAGCAATCTCCTACAACAATAATGCCAGATTTGCAACTGGGTCTCCATTCAGAACCCATCATTGCAATAATCTTAAGCAGCTAGGCTGGCTAGAATTCCCAAATCTAATACTATTTAACCAGTTAACAGTTACCCACAAGATCCTGTGCCAACCTACTAACACACCTATACTTACTAACCTAATCACCCCTTATAACAACCTCAAGACCCTACGCTCATCAAATAAACTACTTGTACAAATAGGTAAAGCTAACAACTTGGCTGGTGACTCCTTGTTTGCCAATACTGTGGGCAAAACCTGGAACTCCCTCCCAAAAGACCTAACCACCCTTACCTCAACAACACGATTTAAAAGCAAATCGAAACCATACCTTAAATCACAGTGGCTATGCCCTTATTCTAACCCTGACTAACTTCCTCAATTTTCTCTGGGTACTAAACACCATACCTGTATAAACTAGTTACTTTTCTGCTAACTACTAAGAGATTGTATAAGCTGGCTACTTTTCCTGTTAACTACAAAGAAAGCATTCACTTACACTTAAAATGTTATTACCTAAATATTTGAATGACTAACCATCTTTGATACGTACCATGATTGTGTTACGTACTATGTTACTGCTTACTGAAATGTAACAAAATGTACTGAATATGATAATTATCTGTAAATTTAGCTGCATTTGTAAATGTCACATATGATAAATAACAGTGGTTTTTTCTTTGTATTTTGGAGCTTTTCTCCCCAGGACTCCACTGAAAATGGACATATATCCAGTTGGACTAGCCCGGTAAACAAATGTAAATAAAATAAATAAATAAAGTTATCACAGCACATACAG